>NC_054708.1:14198534-14431034 GCF_016097555.1 Gigantopelta aegis | reverse complement strand
ATTTCAGCAAGACCAGGCTTCGTAAACGGACGATTTACGTACGACATAATGCTATAGTCGAAATGACATACATTACTATTAGCATTACAACAGTGGCTATTTTAAAATTCAAATAAAAATGGCAGTATCGTCATGGTTTTCGAAATGTTTTTTGTTTTCTAGAATACCGAGTCAGTGATGTTATGTTTTAACAAATGTTTTAACAAATGTTTTATATGATCCACTAAATTAATGTTGAAACTATGAAAATAATAATAGTAATAATGATTATGATGATGATGATGATGATAGTGATAGATGGTGATGATGATGATGATTTTGATGATAATAATGGTCACCATGTGTCTTCATTTTAAAATGTATATACAGCTATTTTGAATTATGTTTGTATATATTCTACGAAGAACTCCTGTTGTTATCTTGTCACTGTAAATACCCACTGTACAATAATTCCTTATATGCTGTCGTTTGACGGCTTGAGTGTACCGAAATAAAGTTTCAAAGTTTCATAGTCAAATATTTTGTATACAAAGGTGGACATAGCACGTAATTATCAAGCTAATTATTTTCACAAAAAAAAAGGAAAAGGTATTAATGATATCAACATAAGGTATTGCTCGAGCCATCGTTTTAGCGATTCGCCATACTGGACCCGAGGTTATATCTTAACATCAAACAGGAAATGTTTTAAAACGCTTTCTTGGATCAAATGATATTGTAACGTTGTTAACATAACTAGTATTACAGGATATTGTGGTGTTACTTAATAGCAAGATCTAAGATATCTCTAAATGAAAACTATTTCTGTGTAGATACTAAATGATGTAAAACAAGGAATATATTTCGTCTTAATAAAAGAAATATGAACGACAAGACCGTTATCAGCGATCACGACCATATCGCTGCACAGTGCAAAATAGGAATTTGACAAAATCATGATTGATTCCATGAATCTCTCTGTAGTGTCTCCTCTATGGGAGGACAGCCACTCCCGAGAAGATCCTTTATTGGACAATGCATCCTTCTTGTAGCGCCACAAATCAACGACTAGTATTACACAACCAGTGTTGCCTTTGAAATGTGGTTTTATGCAGAGATCTGTGGCGCTTCACATCTCCGTGCAAAGATCAAGGCTTGGACCTGATGATGGACTTTCTCTTGTTTCTACCGGCCTCGGTGGCGTCATGGTTAGGCCATCGGTCTACAGGCTGGTAGGTAATGGGTTCGGATCCCAGTCGAGGCATGGGATTTTTAATCTAGATACCGACTCCAAACCCTGAGTGAATGCTCCGCAAGGCTCAATGGGTAGGTGTAAACCACTTGCACCGACCAGTGATCCATAACTGGTTCAACAAAGGCCATGGTTAGTGCTATCCTGCCTGTGGGAAGCGCAAATAAAAGATCCCTTGCTGCTAATCGGAAAGAGTAGCCCATGTAGTGGCGACAGCGGGTTTCCTTTCAAAATCTGTGTGGTCCTTAACCATATGTCTGACGCCATATAACCGTAAATAAAATGTGTTGAGTGCGTCGTTAAATAAAACATTTCTTTCTTCCTTTCTTTCTGTTGTTTTTTGTATATCTGCCTGTGGTGAATACATTTACAATATACTGGAAACATAATATATTTGTTGTTGTTGTTGTTGTCGACGTCGTTGTCGATGTTAGCCAAATCCAGTGAATTGGTTTCAATACCAAATCAGGGCCGTAGCTAGGATGGGTTTTTACGGGTTTTTTTTTTTTTTTTTTTTTTTTTGGGGGGGGGGGGGGTGCAACTGAGTAGATAATAGTCTAAAACTCCTTAAATGGTTAAGAAGAGAATTTTCCTTAAGTTTCTATATTTTTTCCGGATTTTGCCCCCTCCCCCCGCAGCTAGCTACGGCCTGGCAAATGTCAGTTGTTGCTTCGTCTGGTCGGTAATTAATATTCACCGTCCTTGTTCTGAATTTTCGTCTTGCAGATTGCTTAGCCTGGCAATTTCCAAATGTTCTGTGGTTTCACTATGGATTTATTAGGTCAGTTTTTGTCAATCTCTGCCCGAGAGGTAGTCCAGGATGGACACGAACAGACCCATAGAAGCTGTAATATTATGTCATCCGATTCACACGGCGGGATGTACTCCCGTGTACGAGTGGTAAAGCGCTCGCCTGATGCCCGGTCGGTATAAGGTCGATCTCCATCGGTGGGCCCATTGGGCTCTTTCTCGTTACAGCCAATGTTCCGCAACTGATGTAACTAAGTCCGTGGTATGTATTATCCTGTTTGTGGGGTGATGCATATAACAGATTCATTGCTGCTAATCGAAACGTTTCAAGTGGCGGCAGCTGAAAAACACTCTAAGTATATGTGTGCACCTTAATATTATGTTCCACGCCATATAACCATTTTTAAAATGTGTTGAGTGCGTCGTAAATAGATCATTTTTAACAGTCTTAATTGTCCCAGAAGAAATATACGTAGTATTAGGGTGTGGGGCCCTAAATCACAACCATACAAAGTATAGATACTATATTGTAGTAGCAACATATACAGGCATGTCTTGTAAAAAAAAAAAAAAAAAAAAGCTGAATTGGGTAATTGTTTTAACGCATAAAAGTATTATTAAAAAACTTCTAGGACATCAATTTATTTTTAAAAAATATTTTTTTTTTCTTTCTTTCTTTCTTTCTTTCTTTCTTTCTTTCTGATTAACACGAGGGATTTAACGAACTTGAACCCGCGCGTCCGAGCTAAGAGGTATCTGTTTAAGTGACCAGTGCCCCATACCCTGAAGGCGCAGTGGTCCCTGGCTGTGTCTTGTCAGCCGTCACGCGATGACCTATAGCACTGACAGCTGCACGTCTCACAGGACCAGACGGCTAATGACGAAAGCTTGTCCAAACCGAACACTCTTGATGACGACTCTTTAAAAGGTTGAATTCCGTCACTCAACGCATTCCCTGTCTTGGACAGAACTGCTGTTGACACCGGCCTCGGAGGAGCAGTGGTTAAGCCATCGGACTACAGGCTGGTAGGTACAGGGTTCGCAGCCCGGTACCGGCTCCAACCCAGAGCGAGTTCTTAAGGGCTGAATGGGTAGGTGTAAGGCCACTACACCCTCTTCTCTCTCACTAACTAACTAACAAGTAACCCACTATCCTGGACAGACAGCCCAGATAGCTGAGGTGTGTGCCCAGGACAGCCTGCTTGAACCTTAATTGGATATAAGCACAAAAATAAGTTGAATTAATTAATGCTCTTGACAGACGTGCTTGAACAGTTCTCTGATGGAAGCATGGCAAAAATTGCCCACACACGCAACGTATACCGGCCTCGATGGTGTCGTGGTTAAGCCACGTGACTTAAGGCTAGTAGGTACGGGGTTCGTATCCCGCTACTGGCTCCCACCCAGAGGAAGTTTAACGACTCGTTGGGTAGGTGTAAGGTCACTACACCGACTTCTCTTTCAATAACCACTAAGAAACTAACCATTACCCCCACTGGCCTGGACAAATAGCTGAGGTGTGTGCGTCCACGACAGCGTGCTTGAACATTTATTGGATATAAGAACGAAAATAAGTATAAAACGAAAACCAAGGCATTTTGGTCAGTTACGCTGCCTTGTTGTTTGTTACGCTGCCTTGTCAGTAACGTTGCCTTGTACCCCAGTGGTAAAACGCTCGCCTGATGTGCCGTCGGTTAAGGATCGATCCCCGTCGGTGGGCCCATTGGACTATTTCTCGCACCAGCCAGTGCACCACAACTGGTATATCAAAGACCGTGATATCCTGTATGTGGGATAGTGCTTATAAAAGATGTCTTAAGCTTGCTACTAATGGAAAAATGCTGCCGGTTTACTCCCTAAGACTATGTCAAAACCACCCAATGTTTCACATCCAACAGCCTATGTTTAATTAATTAATGTGCTCTAGTGGTGTCGTTAAACAAAACTTTAACTTTCAAAGCATTTTTTCAGAACCGTCTAGCCCTCCCCTTATTGATATGTTTTAGTGTACCACAACATATCAATAAGAGGAGGGCTAGAGGTGACTCGAGCTACTTGGAATAAATACAGCCGTGATGACATGCATTCACGAATCACTGAGCCCAGTTTATTAAACCTCGTTTGTCCTGTGTTACATGCGTGTAGGCCTAACTATATATATTTACAATGCAACAACCTACGTTTAAGAAAAAAAACCAGGCTTTGAAAATTCGGTCGAAAATGTATATTCACGAGATTCGAACCCACTGAATCGATTTGTGAAGTTCTGGCTGTCTCTGACGTTAAACTCACGACCTATGCATACTAGAATAAATACGTCTATGGTTGTATATATTATATGGGTTGTGTATATAAAACATGCGCCTTTCATCGCCAAAACTGTTCTTAACTTCTACTTTGCAATCTGGTGGGGGGGGGGGGGGGTTAGCTAATATGATATGCAAAACTAGAAGCATCTTTCCTATCAAGGGCCTCTTGTTCTAGTTGAGCTGCCGATTCATAATCAAATGGATGTTAGGTAGAGTTGCATTATAGTGGCACAAAATGGCAGCATCCCTGTTGTGCGTGGACCTATTATTACAATTAGTAAATAAGTAATTAGCATTTCCGACTGGAGGCGACAGGAAGGTAATTGATTTATTGTTGGTATTCCAAAAGCGCTTATTATCAAACCGCGAATATTTCGCGGCTTACGTAATCGCCTTAACCGTGCAGGTTTAGGAGCGGTGTCCAATAATTAGAATTCCTGCAAGACGCCGATTGGTGAAAGAAGGTCCTTTTTTATTTTTATCCACTACTCTATCTAGACCGTCGTCCACACTGCTTCGATTTTCCATTGGAATAGAGTCCCGGTTAACATATAGAATTCCAATATTGGCAAGAGTATTGATCTTTCGTGAATGTCTTTATTTGTCTCCGCTTGCAGCTACTAGCAGTGGTGGGGTTGGGTTTATATACATATAAACATTAAAGGGACATTCCTGACTTTCCTGCATTGTAAGATGTTTCCGACTTATAAAATATTTCTACGATTAAACTTACATATTAAATATATTTTCTTGTTTAGAATATCAGTGTCTGTATATTCAATGTGTTTTCTGGTCGTTTAAATTTAATGCTCTGTCCCTTTCGGTAATAGAGTATATTGTGTGTGTGCGTGCGTAGCGTATGTGCGTGCGTATGGTGTGATGTGTGTGTGACAATAAAAATTTAATGTGTGTAGAGATTGTGTGTGTGCGTGCGTGCGTATGTGCGTGCGTATGTGTGACTGTGTGTGTGTGTGACTGTGTGTGACAGTGTGTGTGTGTGTGTGTGTGTGTGTGTGTGTGTGTGTGTGTGTGTGTGTGTGTGTGTGTGAAAATAACTGTGTTCACACTCACACAAGTTAAACAGGTTTAACTATACTGAAACACCTTTGGTTGGAAACGACGAGCGTTCACACATGTAACAGCTATACCGGTATAGTGTAGTATAGTTTGTTTGTTTTAAACCTTGCGGCTCATAGGCATACAATACACAATGATACCTAAACAGAAATATATACACGAGATATCGTGTATTTGGAGGATAGATATTCAGATGAGTTGAGAACGTAAATATGTTGCCTGTTTGAGATATTTACCAAAATTACAGTTCTTTTGTCTTTTGAACAAATAATAATTTTACAATTTTATACGCCGATAGTTTAAACTGATAATATTTCTTAAAGGGACATTCCTGAGTTTGCTGCAGTTTTAAGGGAATCATCCCACTATCCCTGATTTCACTAGCCCTGGTACCACTAGCCCTGAAAAATTACCAATTAATGGCTGCCATGGATGTTCCATTTATTTAGACTACTCCCCTGTACATATAAACTATTAATAAATGTCTTGTTTTTCTGATTAGGTAGACACAATAGATGATATACCCTTTTAATGCCTCAATTGAAAACGTGGAGTACTTACTTAATCCTCTTCGTATAATTCCTTTATCGATAAACATGTGTTGTTTTAATATCACTATTACTGTCAATATATAATTAGTAGGGACCTCTATTTATGAATGTTGCAAATGAGACTATACAGATAAATGCTCGCTGTGCGTTATGGCGGAGGTAACTTTTGTGAGGGCGCCAGAGGCAATAAAGTAGCAATTTTGGATGACTATGTCTTCCATAAGAACGCACAAGTAAAGGCGGGCATGAAATGGAGATGTAGCGAGACTAAGAATTTGAAATGCAATGTGTTTATTGTAGTATCTGAGGGGTTAGTTGTCAGTTAGTTGATTTAGTTTGTTTATAATCGGGATGACAACCGGTGGCAGTAACAGCCAATATGACTGACAATCTGGGGCTAATGGAACCAGGGCTAGTGGAATCAGGGCTAGTGGGGCTAACTCGTTTTAAGATGTTATCGACTAACAGAGACTTTTTAACGATTGTAATTACATATCAAATATATTTTCCTGCATAACATATTAGTGGATGTATATTAAATGTGTTTCTGATCGTTCTAATATTTGTAGTAGCGTAAATTTCATTTTATTTCCTAAAATATTTTTTTTCCGTACATACGAAATTATTTGAAGACAAAATCCAGTTTGGGTTTCTTACAAATATTAAGACGACCAGAAACACATTGAATACACAGACACTAATATTCTAAACAAGAAAATATATTTAATATGTAAGTTTAATCGTGGAAGTATTTTATTAGTCGAAAACATTTTACAATGCAGCAAACTCAGGAATTCCCTTTAATATAACGAGATTGTAGATCTATATACAATGTACATATCCAAATAAAGTGATATTCATCTTATATGTTGTCCTTATTGCACAATTTATATTTTCTTTCTGATCTTTCTATGCCGTAATATCTTCCTTGTTCAATAAGGTGAAAGTGTAGTTATTATATTCGCACTTGCACAAGCCATCAACACACCGATGGACTATGAGTGAAGTGTAGCCATTATATTCGCACTTGCACAAGCCATCAACACAATGATGGACTATGAGTGAAGTGTAGCCATTATATTCGCACTTGCACAAGCCATCAACACAACGATGGACTATGAGTGAAGTGTAGTTATTATATTCGCACTTGCACAAGCCATCAACACAACGATGGACTATGAGTGAAGTGTAGTTATTATATTCGTACTTGCACAAGCCATCAACACATCGATGGACTATGAGTGAAGTGTAGTTATTATATTCGTACTTGCACAAGCCATCAACACAACGATGGACTATGAGTGAAGTGCAGTTATTATATTCGCACTTGCACAAGCCATCAACACATCGATGGACTATGAGTGGAGTGCAGTTATTATATTCGCACTTGCACAAGCCATCAACACAACGATGAACTATGAGTGGAGTGTAGTTATTATATTCGTACTTGCACAAGCCATCAACACATCGATGGACTATGAGTGGAGTGTAGTTATTATATTCGCACTTGCACAAGCCATCAACACATCGATGGACTATGAGTGGAGTGTAGTTATTATATTCGCACTTGCACAAGCCATCAACACTACGATGAACTATGAGTGGAGTGTAGTTATTATATTCGTACTTGCACAAGCCATCAACACAACGATGGACTATGAGTGGAGTGTAGTTATTATATTCGTACTTGCACAAGCCATCAACACATCGATGGAATATGAGTGGAGTGCAGTTATTATATTCGTACTTGCACAAGCCATCAACACTACGATGAACTATGAGTGGAGTGTAGTTATTATATTCGTACTTGCACAAGCCATCAACACATCGATGGACTATGAGTGGAGTGTAGTTATTATATTCGTACTTGCACAAGCCATCAACACATCGATGGACTATGAGTGGAGTGCAGTTATTATATTCGTACTTGCACAAGCCATCAACACATCGATGGACTATGAGTGTTGTGTCGTCGCTAACGCGCTTACTACTTATTCTGGTTGTGACGGCACTGTCACTTCCGCCTTATACTGCTTTAACTATATATAAAACAGTTTAATCTGTTTTAGTTATACCAGTTTAACTTAACCACAAACCGAACTGATTTAGCTTTACCGGTTTAATTATACCGGTATAGTGAAAACATCGGGTTTACACTTACATTTTAAACAGGTTTAGTTATATCAGTTTAGTTAAATTAGTTTAAAGTGAAAGAGTGAACGCAGCATGTGTGTGTGCGTGTGTATGGCTTTATGTATGCGTGTGCGTGCATGCATGTGTGGTTGTGTGTGTGTGTGTGTCTGTGTATGTGATGATCAACTCGACACCCACACCCATTTAGCGGCGGACTAAACCTAATCAACACTGTCCCTGCTGTTCGTCATTCGAATTTGATACCAATATTCCAGTCAGCAACTGTCAGCCCCCATCTCCTGTTCCACGAAATCTTTGCATTTGATGATGCTTATTGCGCACACCGACTGCAGTGATAATTATATACACTGTGGTCTAACTCCTAACGTCTCGAATTACCACTGTCTGGGTTGACAGTCTAGGATAGAGGTTTATGGTTGGTTACGTTCCGAGATGTAGATCAGTGGTTGAAAGTTCACCTAAAGTCCAGCTGGCTGCAGGATCAATTCCTCTCGAAGGAACAGTCGGGATTTAAAATATTTTTTTTAGGTTATTGGTTGTTTGTTTTTGCTTTTGTTTGTCTGTGTGTTGGGGATGTCAAGGCCGTGGTAGTTTTGATCAAATAGCAAACAAAAATTCCTTCCTTGCTGCTATTCGGTTGGAGTAGCTTATGTGGTGGCGGCAGATTTTGTCTCTAAACTGTGTCAAAATAACCCAAACCACTGGTTTATCAATGATCATGGTATGTACTGTCCTGTCCGTGCTTTTGAAATGAGTAGCCTATATGGTGACAGCGAGGTTCTCTCTCTCTCTCTCTCTCTCTCTCTCTCTCTCTCTCTCTCTCTCTCTCTCTCTCTCTCTCTCTCTCTCTCTATCACTCGCCCTTGTTGTCTCTATCTCTGCCTCTCTGTCTCTATCTGTATCTCTCTATCTATGTCTGTCTCTCTCTCTACCTCCCTCCCCCTCTCTCTCTACCTCCCTCCCCCCTCTCTCTCTCTCTATCTCCCTCTCTACCTCCCTCTCTCTCTCGCTATACCTCCTCCCCCTCCCTCCACCCCCTCTCTCTCTCTCTCTCCCCTCCCTCCACCCACCCCCTCTCTCTCTCTCTCTCTCTCTCTCTCTCTCTCTCTCTCTCTCTCTCTCTCTCTCTCTCTCTCGTGTCCGGTGTTCTAACCACTGCATCATAGTACCCAGTAACATTATAACCCTAGCCATGAATGAATGAATGAATGAATGAATGAATAAAAAATACATCGGCTATTTGGTGTCAAACAAAGGTAAATAGAAATGAATCGAAGCCCTGGCCGTGATGTCCGTGTAAAAGTCGCACTTCTCGCTAATATACGTGTGTGCAAATAATGCATAAATATCACACTGTGAAACGGCGACTGATAACAGCGGAAACATAATATTATCAGTTTGTTAAACAAGCAGATGGTTTTGTTGCTTTTGTTCTCGTTTGTTTTTTCGATTTTTTCTCTTTTTTTTCTTTTTCTTCTATTTTTTTTCTTTTTTGCTTGTTTGGGATTTTTTGTTGTTTTTTTGGTTTGTTCCTGTTCAAGTTTAAAACAAAAAAATTCATTGTTTTTGTAGGTTTTTTCGGCTTTTTTTCAAAAATTTCAGCTATTTCCTGGGGTTTTTTACTCTTTTTTTTGTTGTTGTTATTGTTTTTTCTGGGGGTTTGTATATGGGGTTTCTTGTTTTGTTTTTTTTGTACTTTGGGTTGTTATTCTTTGTTTTGGGGGTTATTGGTTGTTTTGGGGGAGTGGGGGTGGGGTGGATATTTGTTTTTGCAAACTTGATTTTTTAAATTTGTTTGTTTTGTGTTTTTGTTGCTGTGTTTAGTTTTTGTTTGTTTGTTTTAGGAAAGAAAAAAGAAGTTATATTTAACAATATGTTAGCACATTTGAAACTACGGCTATTTTGTGTGTCTTGAGTGTGAGATACGTACACTTTTACATAAGACTGCAATGCCTCAGTGAACCCATTCTGTGACAAGTGATAAATGTAGCGGTTCTCCTCTAGTCTAATTAAATATTTCGGGGCGAGACGTAGCCCAGTGGTAAAGCGCTCGCTCGATGCGCGGTCGGTGTGGGATCGATCCCCGTCGGTGGGTTCCATTGGGCTATCTCTCGTTCCAGCCAGTGCACCACGACTGGTATATCAAAGGCCGTGGTATGTACTGCCTTGTCTGTTGGATGGTGCATATAAAAGATCCCATGCTGCTAATCGAAAACAGTAGCCCATGAAGTGGCGACAGCGGGTTTCCTCTCTCAATATCTGTGTTCTTTAACCATATATCTGACGCCATATAACCGTAAATAAAATGTGTTGAGTGCTTCGTTAAATATAACATTTCTTTAAATATTTCTGCCTGTACCCAATAATAATAATATAACGGCTGAAACCCAATTAAATGTTCTTGGCAAACTCCTCATCTATCTTGTGTCTCATGCTACGGTTAGTTGGTTTGTGTTTTCCCTCATCTTAAGCGGTAGAAAACATTTTCTTGTTTAAAACATAGGCTGATGGTTTACATGGTTTGTGATGTCCTGCCTGTAAGAAGAAAGTGCTAAAAAAATTAGTGGCTTTCTTCTTAAGACTCAGTCAAAATTACTAAATGTTTAACGTCCAATAGACGATGATTAATAAATCAGTCATCTTCATAAATCAAGGTTAATATTCGTTCCTCGTATTCAGCCTTGATACATGTCGTCAAGAAATCGTGCCACAAAATGCTTAAATTGCATTGGATGCGATGAGATCTGATTGCAACGAATCGCAACGCTCCTTATAGATTCCCTTGTTATTGTAAACAAAGATGGCAGCGTCAGCGTCCGTGGGAACGTGTCGTGTTTGTCACGATATGTTAAAAAAAAGGTTTCGGCGGTTAATTTTTGATATTGCTTTCAAGATTGTCACATGTTACTGATGCTGTGATTGGTCAGCGATGTCATCGTGTAAGGGACATAATCGGTGTTACAAAGTTTCTTCCAATAGAGGGCGCTAGTAGTGGATATCAGTAATCTTGACTACATGTATCAAGGTTGAATACGAGGAACGAATATTAGCCTTGATTTATGAAGATGTAAATCAATGTGCTCTAGTGGTGTCAATGAATCAAACTTTAACTTCAACTTACATCTCCTCATTAAATATAACTTGTTTTCATTCAAACTGGAGTCGAGGGGCGAGGCGTAGCCCAATGGTAAAGCGTTCTGCTGATGCGCGGTCGGTCTAGGATCGATCCCCGTCGGTGGGCTTATTAGCCTATTTTTCATTCCAGCCAGTGCACTACGACTGGTATATCTAAAGCCGTGGTATGTGCTATTCTGCCTGTGGGATAGTGCGTATAAAAGATCCCTTGCTACAAATTGTAAAATTTCCTCTCAAAGACTATGTCAGAATTACCAAATGTTTGACATCCAATAGATGATAAATAAATCAATGTGTTCTAGTGGTGTCGTTAAACAATTTTATGAAGTAAAATAAAAAATGACTTCTACAACCATTAGCACACGACCGCAAACACACTGTATATACAGACACTGATATTCTAAACAATAAAATTTATATTTTAGTCGCCAAAATTGGCGTCTTAGTCGGTAACATCTTACAATGACCCAGGATAGTTCCTTTAAAGGGACATTCCTGAGTTTGCTGCATTGTAAAATGTTTCCGACTAATAAAACATTTCTACGATTAAACTTACATGATAAATATATTTTATTGTTTAGAATATCAGTGTGTATATTCAATGTGTTTCTGGTTGTCTTAATATTTGTAAGAAGCCCAAACTGGATTTTGTCTTCAAAAATATTTTTTAGGAAATAAAATGAAATTTAAGCTAATACACATATTAGAACTACCAGAAACACGTTTAATATACACCCAGTAATATTTTATGCAGAAAAATATATTTAATATGTAATTACAATCGTTAAAAAGTCTCTGTTTGTCGATAACATCTTAAAAATTGCAGCAAACTCAGGAATGTCCCTTGAACGATACAATTAGCACACATCTTTCATTCTGCCTTTTGAAACCCGAGCAGGACGTCCCAATCTCATTCGAATTCGTCACGTGCCCAGGAGAGCGGTTTAGATTGTCACTGAATATGAATACGCAAATGTGCACATCACGCAACTCGGTTCAGACACGTATCTGCAGTGACGATCCCAAACTCGGTCTGTCACTAAATGCTGTTATTCGGAGCCCACTAGTAAAGTGCTCGCCTGATGATCGGTCGGTCTGGGATCGATCCCCGTAGGTGGATCCATAGTGCTATTTCTCGTTCCAGTCAATGCATCACGACTGGTGTATCAAAAGCGGTAGTTTGTGCTATCCTGACTGTAGGATGGTGCATATAAAAGATCCTTTGTTGCTAATGAAAAATAAAAAGAATGAATCGGGTTTCCCTCTCTAAGATTATGTCAGAATTACCAAATGTTTGACTTGCAGTAAACGACGATTTGACTCAATATGCAGTAACGTCGTTAAATAAAAAAATGTTGTCGTTAAAGCTTAAAAACAAATATGAAAAAGGAGTATGACACTAATGTATATTTTAAACTACGGCTAGTGGTATCCAGCATATGGTTATTTCGACACTTTTGGTTCAAGGTGAGATATAAACATTGTTTGCAGCAGCCACATATGCTACACCTACCCTGTATTCAGCAACTCTTACGTGCCTACATCATATCAAGGTTCAGGCACGTCTGTTGGGGCCCATTTTGTAATAAACTACCCATTCTGTAATAAGTACCCCATTTTGTAATAAACTACCCATTTTGTAATAAAAAAGACCCATTTTGTAATAAGTACCCATTTTGTAATAATAAAAGGCCCATTTTGTAATAAAAATAGGTGCCCATTTTGTAATAAAAATAGGTACCCATTACTAGTATGCGTGAACGTATAGACAGACATGGAATACCCCTTTTGATATACTGGGGTGATATCGAACCTTCTCGGCGGACCTGACTACCATTAGTTTTGTTCCGTTCCAACCAGTGCCGCACGATTGGTATACCAAAGGCCGTGGCATGTATTTTTCTGTTTATAAATAGGAAAGTGCATATAAAATATCCCTTGCTGCTTTTTTCAGTACGATTAGCCCATGAAGAGGCGGAAGCGGGTTTCTTCTCTCATTATCTTTGTGGCCCGTAACCATGTGTCTAACCACATATAACAGTAATCAAACGAGTTTAGTGCGTCGTTAAATAAAACATTTTTCTTGTACCTTTGATGTATTTCGCCAATTCTGTAATATTTTCAGGATGTAAAATCTAAATAAAATTCCAATCCAAAATGCATTAAATAAAAGGGAATTGACTGCCGCCACCACATCCACACTCCAAACCCAGGTTATATGTTTTTAAAGATATACCCTTGTAGGTTATATTTTCACCTCTTGTTAGCCTGAGTTAGGATGGGATCTTTATGACAACAAAACGAAAAAACAAAACCCAGTTATCTTTCTAAATTATTTGTTCTAGCATATTAAAGGTTTGGATATAATTAGCCTAACTGAAAGGATAAAGAAAGCATAATTTGTTTACGAAGTTTCCTTCAAAACAATTGTGAAGGGTTGATTCTGAACAGGCAGTTAGAAACCAGGGAACCTGGGTGTGGATGGGGTGGAGGTGGGGGGGGGGGGGGGGGACAGGCTTCTTCTCTACTCCAGGAGCATATTATTTAGGTTATGTTCTCGTTGATAAGTAAAACGGGATCGCAAGTATTGTTCGGTACATGCAAGTACAAGACAAATCTAATTTTCTGACATTAATGGAGGACTGCGTTGTCATGGGGATCCGATCCTCTGCAAGGATGGAACCAGGACCTGGTGGAAATAAAACTATAAAACAGATGTAATCAGCACATTTTGGTTTAACCAACGGACTAGTTGGTGGAGATATACAAATTGGACTCATTCATTCGTTTACCACTTTCTTCTACCTTCCTAGAAATGCAATAATTGGAACAAAAATGTTGAAGTCTGTCCATATACGGCTGCAACACTGCAACAATCGTAACTACAAACAAATACTCACAACTTTCTTTTAACTTTGTAATTGCGAATTATTGCGAGTTGGTATTTTCGTGGTTTTAATGTAAGACGCATGTGCAAGTAGATGAAGGTATATCGTAATAATTACTCGTTAACTATTTAATTCAATTAAAATACGTATTCGTGATATTGCGAGTTATTTCAGCCATTACTAAATGTTGTATAAAACAAAAGAAGGCTTTAAATCACAACCGATTTATTTATTACAAAATGGATCCCATTTTATTACAAAATGGGTACCTATTTTTATTACAAAATGGGTCCAGTTTTATTACAAAATGGGCACCTAGTTTTATTACAAAATGGGCCTTTTTAAATACAAAATGGGTACTTATTACAAAATGGGTCTTTTTCATTACAAAATGGGTACTTATTACAAACTGGGTAGTTATTACAAAATGGGCCCCAACACACGTCCATCCCACATCAGATCTCCTGCAAGGCCAGTGGTTGAGCATGGAACAGTTAAAAAGTTAAATGTTCTCTTGTTTAACGACACCACTAGAACACATTAATGTATTAATCATCGGCTACTGAATGTCAAACATTTGGTCATTGCTGATGATGCGAAGTCTTAGTAGAAACCCTCTACATGTTTCCACTAGGAGCAAGGGACTCTATATGTACTTTCCCACAGACAAGACAGCACATACCATAGCCTTTGATATATAAGTCGTGGGGCACTGATTGCAACGGGGGTAAAACAATCAGAGAATGGATCCACTGGTGTGGTTCGATTCTACGACGTAAGCACCTCAGGATGGGGAATTTGGACTGGAACAAACAAAGCCATCGAGTCCAGCAATGATGGTCGATCCCAGGACCTGTCGTAGCCCAATGCTAGAGCTCTACCACCGAGTTACATCCCGTCCGTTTAACTTGAAATGGCGTGACATACATTTAAATAATACACTTTAACGACGTCTCGTGTTGGGGGTTTTTGTTGGGATTTTTTATAGCTCCGATTTATCAGTTCTTTGGGATTGTTTCAGGATGCCTTAAAAGCCGCACACGTCACAGTGCGGAACCCCTCGAGTCGTTTTAAATTAACAGACTATCGATTGTGTTAAAATAGGTCCAAACTGTGTGCGATTTTTCTGCTGGAAGTGCGACTCACAGCGTCTTCAGTGATGGAAATCGATAAACAGCGTACAGTGCAGAGAGAGAGAGAGAGATGGCAGAAACTACGATGGCTCGGGCCAGTATTTGTCATGTACATGTAATTGTATTCACCAGAAGTGACATCGGCATACAGAAATGAACGGGACTCCACTCCCAGAGTCCGTATCGTGAACCTCGTTAGATCAATACCTACCAGTATCGATCGCTTACAACTCTACGGTCATAATTGTGTCTAATCGTATGTGTATGTGTGTGTATATATATAATATATATATACAGTCCAGCATCGGAAGGCTTTACTGCTTTCATCATATGACCTACATATCTGCTGATTATAAAAAAGAGGATATATATAGAGATATAGATATAAAACGAACCTCAGTTCTTGAGTTACCAATCATCAGTGTTTGCCTAGAACGTCTATATATATTATAGCACGCGCCCGGTGTGATGTCATCTTGTTAAATTGGGACCGGACCAATAATATATTTGGGAATAGCGGTGTACGATTGGTAGACTGGCGCCAGCTGGGTTGTTACCGTACACTGGAACGCTTGTCATTAATAACCCATGCCTTCTCGTGATGCTTGCGATGTGGGGCTCCTTCACTGACCGTTAGTCGAGCTGCTAACGGGTGTTTTCTACCGACCGACCGACCGCTCGTTTGAACTCGCACTGACACATATAGCCAGAGGACGAGCGTATATACCCGCCATGATGATGATGATGACACAGAACTCTTCAGCTGGATGAGAGGATGTGTAGCTGGACGTCTCTCACACTGCATTCCGAGCTTTAGCTGGTTGTTTTTATAGACCTGTCATCGCTCTTCACGGATGGCGAGGATGTTGTTTTGTTTCTGTGTGTCGTCAGTAGGAGGCGGGTCCGTCATGGAAGAAACCTCGGTGGTCGTGTGACTTCCCGTAAAGAGTCGCGAGTGCTTAAAACGGTAATGCACACTCATTCATCATCATGCGACGCCAAAACCAAAGGATTACGATTTTTCAGATGTTGCGATTATTCTGTAATGGAGGTTATATAAGCGGCGGCCATTGTTGAAAGGGTTCTGCGAGAATTTGTGAATTATTATTATTGTTGTGTCCTGACAGGACGATTAGAAAACAGAAACCTTCGAATTGTCCAGGAAACGATGGGATGTTGCTTGGTTTGATTTCAGTCACGAAGCTTCGAAACATTTAGAACATAGAGGTAATATCAGTTATATAGCATATTACGATATTTAATTTATCAATTATGCACTTCTGTCAAAAGAACTATTTTAAATTATGTAACTGTGCCATCATGTTAGTGGTTAAAATGAACTTATTCGTTGATAATCATGCAAATTATTCATGTTGCTTACAGTTAATAAATTATAGGTTCTTATTTCATCTCTATCATTATATAAAAAACACTATTCAAAATATTACCTATTAATTAAATGTATACTTCATTCCTGTCCTGTTGGAAGAGCTGGCAAATATCAAAACCTGCGACCACGACAGGCGTGCGCTACAACAGCTTGCACTGAATGTGCACGTTAAACCTATTTAACTTGACTTGTATACTTAATAATTTAAGTACAGTCTTCAGAAATCCACCAGAATTATCCGATCTCATCATATATACCAGTTCAAAACTATTATTATATTATTAATTAGCTCATGGATGCTGTATACTTTAGACACATTCGTTGCAAATGCATGTAAACGATTCATCTCGATCACTATATTCAATTATTCAAAATTAACGTATTGCTTATTAAATATATAAAGAGTTCCATTGCCATGGTTACAGTTACTCTGACATAATTGTTCTAAAAATGAACTACGTATGCCCGATCATTTTAAATTTTTTTTAAATCAATGATGCAACTGAATATTGATTTTAAATAAGTACACCCGTAACCCGATTGTTTGTGTTGTCCGTGCTAAATCTACAAGGTTGTAAAGAAATGACAAAAAAGACAACAAAAAAATGGAAGAAATTTGCGTAGAAACGTATTTTAAAAATAGACTCCATTCAACGTTTGCATCTTGCCCCAGCTTGCTATATCATTAAATTATTATACTAATTCCATTATCTCATTTATATATGTATTTTCAGTATAAACATACACTCTTAATTTCATTCAATTCCCCAATGGGCATACCTGATAGTAGAATACTTGGGGGCGCATTTGATTTATGAATGAATAACTCTTGGCGTATAATAATATGATCGAAATTATGTTTATTAACACGTGTTGCGTAAGCGGTAACTTTTGCCGAACAGAACGACATCTGGTGTGTGTTTTGTTTTCTTTTTGTTTATAATACATGCCAGAACTACGCTGTTGGTAAATCAGTAGCAGTGTACGTTGTGCTGTATCACATTAATCACATCAGGGGCTGATCTAAAGTGGTATTTTGTCGAGGGTTATGCTTCACGTTATCGGAAATTATATGTAAATAATGTCTGCAGGTGTGTCCACGAGCATCACCAAGATTTTCTGCCAAAAACAAAAAAGGGGAAGCCGTGGCCATCATGAACCTTGTCCTTGCTGACAAGAAGAACCATCAACCCACTAGAAAAAAAGAAGAGTTTGTTTTGTTTAACGACACCATTAGAGCACATTGATTTATTAATCATCGGCTATTGGATGTTAAACTTTTGGTAATTTTTGACATATAGTATTTAGAGAGGAAACCCGCTACATTTGTTTTTGATTAGTAGCAAGGGATCTTTTGTATGCACCATCCCACAGACAGGATAAGCCACTAGAAGTAGAAGCCTCCCCGTGGATCCGTCGCTGCATTTTGGATCAGCCAGCGCATCGCAAAGCCGGACAATGTCAGGAGACTGTGGTCATAGATGTTTTGCCCAGATCGATACTGTTACATGCTGCACACCGAGGAAGCGTGAGCTCCAGACCTCTGAAATATTGGCTGTACGAGGACCAAGCGGCAACTGGGAATGGCAATAATCGAATTGCTATTGGCCAAATAAAGAGCGTCTTGTACAGAGAGCTTGCCCAGTAAAGCGGCTGAAGTGTGCGTCAGAGAAATATATATCTATTTTTCTTATATCTATAAATAGAACAACACATTGAAGTACTGTAGTGTAATCATCGATTATATTGTACTTCATTTGGTTTCCGTGACCTTCGTTCATATTCGTTTCCTGGTTTCGACATGCGGTTAATTAGCAGTAGTTTATTTGACAAGGTATTTCAGTGAACAAAACATCTGTTATTGACATTGTATAACACTATACGCAGACCTTGACCACACTGAAGCCTATTTGATAAACATAACTCTTTGTTTAGTGTCATTTTATAACCCCCTGTTTCATAATATATTATAAACAATGTGTGTTTAGCAAGCAGACCAGGCTATCATAGTCCAAGACCAACTCATCTACTACAAAATGACCTGCATTAAGAAGTCATCTGTTTAAAACTAAGAGACTAGGTAAATGCAGGTTTAGGGATATTTTTTTGCTTTGGGAGGTATTGTTTTTCAAATTATTGGCATTAATAAACAGTCAGTATGTTATCAAGTACTGCGTGTTGCCATTATGGAAATTGCAGGCGGCATTATAAATTATTCATTTCCAGAAGTAGTACGTCTTTGCATCAAGGACAATCATCTGGAACATTGCTATATCTGTCTCAACGATCACGCTGATCGTTCCCGTGAGGCTGGTTCAAGCCTTCCAGTCCTAACTTTCTAGGACATTAAATAAAGGATTGCAATGAAAGTAAATATGAATTTAAATTATAACGTTTATGCAGAGAGAGAGAGAGAGAGAGAGAGAGAGAGAGGAGAGAGAGAGAGAGAGAGAGAGAGAGAGAGAGAGAGATTGATTTATATAGGGCGCACGTGTGTGGAGGTGTGTGTGGGGTGCCTGGCTGGGGTGGGGGGTGGGGTGCCTGATCCTCCACTGATCCTTTTTTAAATCAGTATTTATATATCTATTTGCCAAAGTCAGACTATTCAGCACTGACTGGACTGGTTTTAAACGAAAATATCAGCCTCGCAACTCAAATCGTTTTGGAAGGTTATTTCAATAATAAGACCGGCCTCGGTGGCGTCGTGGCAGGCCATCGGTCTACAGGCTGGTAGGTACTGGGTTCGGATCCCAGTCGAGGCATGGGATTTTTAATCCAGATACCGACTCCAAACCCTGAGTGAGTGCTCCGCAAGGCTCAATGTGTAGGTGTAAACCACTTGCACCGACCAGTGATCCATAACTGGTTCAACAAAGGCCATGGTTTGTGCTATCCTGCCTGTGGGAAGCGCAAATAAAAGATCCCTTGCTGCCTGTCGTAAAAAGAGTAGCCTATGTGGCAACAGCGGGTTTCCCCTAAAAACAGTGTCAGAATGACCATATGTTTGACGTCCAATAGCCGATGATAAGATAAAAAATCAATGTGCTCTAGCGGCGTCGTTAAATAAAACAAACTTTACTTTTTTTTTCAATAATAAAGACTGGGTTTTTGTACAGAAGGAATTAATCTGAATCCGTTGTTCATAGATGGTTGTTATAGGGTTATATTTTAAGCACGTCTTAGACCAAACAGTACGTAAATTATGCTGTTATGGCAGCCAAAACTGTTATGGTATGTTAAGGCATTGGTAACGGTATGACAGGTCATAAGTTCTGCGATGGTATGTATGCATGTCCATAATATCACATCTGTTCCAATATGAACGCCACAACAGTGATATTGCGATACGAAAGTCGCAATATGTTAAATACATAATACAATACGAAGACGATATTTTTTGCGATATGAATGTTACGATGTGGAATACGTACGGAGTGCAGGGGAGGAGGTCTAGGTTGTGGTGAGTGAAGTTTACAGGGGGTCGAGTCATGCTCCCCCGGAAAATATATTGAAAAAAGGGAAGAAAATTAGCTGGTGTGTGTGGCTGGAGGGGTGGGGGAGGAGGGGTCGTTCCCGTACCCCCACCCCTGCACACGCGCCTCTAAAGAGCATATTGCGATATGAAAGCGACTGTTGAGATGACATAATCTGGAAGTCACGAGGGACTAGGTGTTGCTGTCACGACGACGAAGACAGAGCCTGTTTTAAAGTCACGATATTAAACGTAATCCTATAGCGCCGCACGTGTTACAGCCATTAAACGTATATGGTATAGCTTGGTCATAGTAACCGTAACGCCACTAGTGTACTAAACGATATTCTTACGTTGAGCGGTAACAAAGCCGCCATCGAACACGCTGTGCTGTGTGAAGAATGGTACATATGATAATATGGCCATAAGAGGAATAAATATTATAAGCATTCGATACTGAAGCCAAACACTTACCCGCACTAAGAATGGGATGCAGCATGCATTGCACCTCTGATACAAGAGAACCGTACGATTTAATACGTTTGAAGACCTGATTTTAAGCTCCGCGGTATTATCCACTGATGCCCAAGATAAGGTAATTGTAATAGTGTGTGTATCAGTGGTGGATCCAAATGGATGTTGAAAGGGGTCCAGAGCACGTCATTTTGGTTTTTACTTTATTCTGTTTCAAGTTGTAGTTTTTTTTCCATTACCACATATGTATTTGTTTCTTCTTCTTCTTCTTCTTCTTCTTCTTCTCCTACCCCCTCCTCCTTCTACTACTGCTGCTACTTCAACAACAATAACAACAACAACAACAACAACAACAACTACTATTATTACTACTACTACTACTACTATTGTCATTTATATCGCCATCATCATCACCACTATCATCATCATCATCATCATCATTTTTAAAAATTGATTTCCAATTCTAGGACAAGTGTATTGCATGTTCTATTCTAAAATAGGTAAAATAGCTATATGTTAGATGATGAACTATATATAGAATATTCTGAAGTTGGGTTTTGGTTTTTTATGCATAGATAAAGAAACGGTGCATTACAGGTAATTAAAGGTATAATTAAAAAAACAAAAAACAAAAAAACAACAACAAATAAACGGTTTAGAATTCTAAGCACACCAATTGTTTATTTTTCCACCACAGTTGCCAGGGCTGATTAAATATGCACTCAAGACTCAGTGCTAGAACTTAGCACGGATTCAAACTCCATACATTATTGCATTATGCATGAAACTTAGTACGGATACAAACTCCATGCATTATTGCATTATGCATATGATTATAATCGTCTTATCCGCCTACAAAAAAAAAGAGAAAAGAAGTAAAACTGTTTTGGAAATAACAAAACCAAAACTAGTACAATGCAATTTAGAAAACAGTCGGCTCAGAAATAAATAACTTGTAGTAAATTTTATAGTTTGAAAAAAGGCGATCCCTGTGGGACGGACTATAGTATCATCCATTTTTTCACTCTGTCTTGACTGTTATCATTTTGAAAAATATGGGGTCGGTTTGTCTATTGATACAAAATGTATACATGCACTCAAGGTTTTAACAGTCTGGGACTTTATATCTTTAACGTCATGGCAACGCCGTACAAATTGTATGGGTGTCAAGTCATTAGAGACAAAAATGCTAAAACAAATATACACATAGATTCTTACTGGCTTTGGCCTTAGTTGCAAGACTGTGTGAAATAGTTTAAGGAGTTTGTCACAATAGTTCATGCATATATAACTAACAAGTGTTTGCTAAAATTAGAAATCAAATTAGATATATTTCTAGTCATCCTGGTGTTTGTAGTAGATGAAAATGCATTTTGTGTGAAACAGAAAAAAGATATGCAACTTGGGAACTAGGTAATTGATTTCGAGGATTATGACGTTTAACTTTGTAAAACAGATGAGGTTGGGTCCGGCTGCGAAATTAATAAAACATATTCTGTCTCTTAAGTGTACGGAGTCCCGTGCTCAAGCGATGTAATGGGTTGTTGTTGTTTTTGTTTTTTTGCTTGTGTGGGTTTTTATTTGTTGTTTATTTTAGAACAGCCGCAACTTTCAAAATACGAGTTGCCTCTTGCTCTCCAGGGTTGTGGACAATAATAAGACATAAGAACAAAATAATAATGTAACAATAATATTAGAATACTAGTTTCTGGTTAGGAAATACAGCGGTCATAATAATATAATAATTCTAACTTGTAAAGCAATCAGTACCTTCTACATCCCGATACTTTTGTTTTTCTACGTCCCAGTACTAAGAGTATCAAACACAAGTTCTTTTTATTAGTTCGTGATTAGGAAATACACGGCTTATAATATGATAAAATAAAGTCTCTGTCTAAAAACCACAATTAAAAATCTTAAGTTAATAGGCTCAACGTTTCATCAGCTAAATGCTGACATCCTCAGGAGCAAACGGCTTATAATAGCAATGCTTACTTGTAATTAGTGTAAAATTAGTACCTTCTACATTCCGGTACTGTTTCTGCTTATATCGGCCTCGGTGGCGTCGTGGTTAGGCCATCGGTCTACAAGCTGGTAGGTACTGGGTTTTGATCCCAGTCGAGGCATGGGATTTTTAATCCAGATACCGACTCCAAACTCCGAGTGAGTGCTCCGCAAGGCTCAGTGGGTAGGTGTAAACCACTTGCACCTACCAGTGATCCATAACTGGTTCAACAAAGGCCATGGTTTGTGCTATCCTGCCTGTGGGAAGTGCAAATAAAATATCCCTTGCTGCCTGTCGTAAAAGAGTAGCCTATGTAGCGACAGCGGGTTGCCTCTAAAAAACAGTTTCAGAATGACCATATGTTTGACGTCCAATAACCGATGATAAGATAAGAAAATCAATGTGCTCTAGTGGCGTCGTTAAATAAAACAAACTTTACTTTTTAAAACTTTTTTTCTGCTTATCAGTTTGTGGTTAGGAAATGCATGGCTCAAAATAGTAATTATAACTTGAATAGAAATTAGTATTTTTTACATCCTTTTGTTTTTCTATCTCCAGTACTAACAAAAGTTAAACATTCTACTTCCCGAGCCCAGTCAAAACACCAAGACCATTACTGGCATTAGAATATATTCAGTCACATCCTCATCAGACGATGATCCAGTCTAAGGCATAGGTGTAATGGCTCCCACTTTTGTAGGGGGACATGCTGGCTTTTGCCCGAATTAAACGAAAAAACCCGAATTTGAGTAACAAAATGTATTCACATTAGCATTACTACCAAACAGCAAACAGCTATAATTATAGGGTTGCCAATGAATCACTACGCTTTTTACATGGATTATAACTGATTTTGAAGGTAGAATGATGGATATAAACGGTGAAAAGGTTTCAGGTTATCACATTTTGCCCGAATATCTGTATAATTTTTGCTCGAATTTGAGATTTTGCTCCAGCACTAGGGAGGCAACTCCCCCATCCCCAATCTCGTACGCTTATGAGCAGAAGAGGATTCAGTCCAAGAAACCAAACATGATTATTAATTAATTTATTTATTTATTCTTCGTGTTTCAGAATGGCTACGTTTCAGGCGGACAGTCGCGACACGGATGGGGACTACTCGGGGGACGGGTCAATGAGACACCTGTCCCGCCGGGCTGCGAACCTCAGTCTTCCAGGCATGGGAATTACCGCCAACAGGTCCCTCTTCATCTTTAGTGAGGACAACTTCATCCGCAAGTATGCAAAGATCATCATAGAATGGGGATATCCTTTTTCAAATGCATGGCTTTTGTTGATACTTTTTTTTTTCTTCTTCAAGCAACGTGGGTAAGTACATTTCTTGTTCTATATTTTTGTTTGCCATGATTGTGTGTGTAATATTTAGGCGGTTTGTTTATACATCAAAAGAGAGGGTGAAGAGGTGCCATATACCCCAACCCATTGTAAATATTGAGTTCCATTAAAACTATTGTTTAGAAAATCCAAATAATGAAAAAATATTTGATCTTTTTACCAGCTCACTAATTACAAAATAATAACTAATCACGGCCACTCCGCTATATATGCCCAAACAATATTATATATAATAAGTATATGGGGTGAGGGCTAGAGAGAGTGAGAGAGTGTGAATGAGACTGAGAGAGAGGGAGGAGAGAGGGAGAGAAAGGGTGGGGTTGGGGGAGGGGAGGGGAGGGGAGAGAGACAGACAAGAGGAGAGAGAGGGACAGGCGCTAGTGTGCGTGTTTATGCTTGTGTTTGACATGTTTATGTATGCCCGTAGTACGTATGTTTTGTGTACGTGTTTACATTCGTCAACATTTATATGTTTCTGTTTATGTCTTTGTTTATGTGCATGACATCTCATATGTTTATGTACAATTTAGTATGGCAACATCTTCCATTACCAACTTACGTCACTAATGCTTGCTATAGAAATTTCGACACGGCGATTGGATAACCATTATGGATTGAAGCATCTGCTTAATAGAGCTGTTGCAAAGTGCTATACTTCAGTATTCGCAAAAAAAAAAAAAAAAAAAAAAAAAAAAAAAAAAACCCGCGGGGCTTTCTTGCTGCTATCTGTTGTCGTCAATACTCTTTCATCGCAACGTTTGCGCCAAATTCGCCCTGCGGACATATGGCGTGTTCTCCGTGACCAGGTGTTGCAGTGACGTGTTGTAAACATATGCAAATATGTATGACCCGCCCATACATTATTATTATTAGCACAATGCCTAAACATCGAATGAACTATCATAATTGATCGCCAGTCAATGGCCAAACAGCCCGATAATGAGTCCAAAGTATTGAGTTCAAACATTATAGGCTATGACTAAATGTCAACGTTGTTGACATACCAATACAGCAACCTGCCCATATATTATACCAGGTCTTTAGCCACACTTGAGGGGAGGGGGGAGGAGACAGAAAGAGAAGGATTGATCATCTCAGTGGGAGCTGGGTTCATCAACAATTGGACATAATTATGTATCATCAATAAAGACTTGTACACTGAATGTAGGTCATTTCGACACAGTGATGAAGATTGGGCTGAATAGAATGCGAAAGTGGTTGGTTTTGGGTTTTTTTTAGAATTGGGCCCATTTGTAATTCGGGGGAATAAAATATGTTTATATTGACTTACTTCCACGCTCAAGTTGTGTATCCAGTATAGACCAGTCATAAAGTTTAAGGTCAATAGAATGCAAATCACGTAAATCCAAATTTCGAGAAAAGAAATTTAAAGTTGAACTCATTTGCAATTCAAGGATTCATTTTTTTGTATATATTGATTTACTCCCACTCTATAATTGTGCAGCCAATACAGACCAGTCATGAATCCTGTGGTCAATAGAACACAAAACTATTAAAACCCATATTTGTCTTGTTATTACATATATAATCAAATTAAAACCAGCACATCACCGCAACTACCCATCCTAAAATTGCGCAAATACAGGATAAAATAAGTTACATACATTCTGTACAGTTCAAACAAAACTCATAGTGCTGCAGTGACCGTTCATACACACGGGCCAATTTTTGCCAATGCTCTAGGTTCCACGCCGCAATTTACTGTTGCAAACAATTATACTGTCTAATAAATTATGTAGAACAGTATCAGCATCGAGAGAACTGTGTCACTATCTTTGTTGAAGTACAATTACTGAGTAACTGAAATGTATCTAAAAATCAATATGATGTTGACCCGGAAAAACTCGAGTTACCCACTTTTAAACCAGAACACAGTCTCATTCTGTTATTGTAATATTATATTTCCAAGACAACAGTGTTATTTATTGATACCCCCCCCCCCCCTCCAATTACTTTCAAAATGATGGATAATTTAAACGTTAGATAGGTAAACAAATCAGAGAAGAAGAATTTTGAAAGTACTTTATATCTGTGTATATGTATGTATACAATTTTTTATTTCCTAACCCAGACAATACCTTTTTAAGTGCTAAAATGTGTCAAGACAGGAATTTACGAAATAATTGTGTGTGGCCTTAAAAGTACACAAAAGCTCTTTACAGCTCATGTGCTAAATGATATTCACAGAACCATATGCATAATGTTTTGTAAAATTGATGAAGCAGATGCATTATTTATAATATAATCTACTTGCATTGACTATCTGTCTGCATTCCGATATTACTGATCTTTCTAACTCTAGGTACTATCGTGTCAAGATCGCCTGTAAGTACACAAATCTAAACAGTACCGGCGTAGCCTGAATGGCAAGACTGTTAGAGTATCCATGTTCGAATCTTGGCAGTGTCCAAAGGGGGAAACGAACAGATCAAAATATTAGTTTAAAAGAACTGGATTTGGACTTGATTCCCCAGATTAAGACATTAGTTTAAAAGAATTTGACGTGGTTTTAATTCCCAAGATCAAGATATTGGTTTAACTTTAAAAGAACTGGACCCGGTTTTGATGAAATTGGTCATGATAGTTTAACTTGCTTGCAATATCTGATTCCTGGTAAGATGCAGAGGGTAAATTACCAATTTGTGTTTAAGGCGGTGTGGCTTAAATTACTCCGTCTGATTGGAACAGTTTGGTTCAACAAATCAAGATATTAGTCTTAAAAGAACTGGATTTAATTTTGATGACGTTGGTCATGATAGTTTAACTCTTTTGCAATACCTGCTTCATGGTAAGAAAAATTAGCAAACTAGACTGGTTTCAAGGTATTGTAGTCTAAATTGGTCAGTCCGCTTTTAAGATTTCTTCTCCTCATTCCCATCCTTTCGCCTGTTATTGGCATTTCAAACTGGTTTAATAACAATTGTCGCCGCCAGCGGCGTGAATAAGAAGAATATTTAGCACTTGTTGACCGAGCGTTTATAACCCATTATGGCACGCCACTCTGAATCCGTCTGTAAAGAAAATCAATTCCTGTTAACGAGATATTAAAAAAATACTCTTGTCGATTTGTTTTTACACTAGCATGTTAATCTATTTGATCTTTGTGTGCTGACAAAGGCAGGTTGTTTTAGAAAACAGTGCTTGCACGCTCAGTAAAAATGGACTGTTTTTTTCTCACTTTGTTCAGTAACTTTGAAAATAATTTAAAACCGTCAATAAATAGCTGGCCTGTCATTTCATTTTTAAAAACAATAAACGACTGTTTCTATGAGATACCTGATAGTCACTTGACAACAAACAAGATGCATGGCGAATGACGTTGAAAATAGGGCGTATAGAAATCACAATTCAAAAACTATAACATCGACATTTTTTTAAAGGGACTGTCCTGACTTTGATGCCATTGTAAGATGTTTCCGACTAATAAAATATTTTAACGACTAAAATTACATACTGAATATAGTTTCTTGATTTGAATAGCCATGTTTCAACTCTTGTGTTTCTCGTCGTCCTAATTAAGCAGTTCCAATTGGATTTAGCCTCCCGATAATTTCGTACGTACAAAACAATACATACCTAAGAATAAAATGAAGTTTGGCGTAGTACAAATACTAGAACGACAGATATAAATTATATATACAGACATTTATTTTTTTAATGCAGTAAACATGTATTTAATATGCCATTCTAGTTAATAAAACGCCTATTAGTCGGCATCATTTTAACAATGGCAACAAACTCAAGACTGTCCCTTTAAAAGTTAAGAATATTTTCTTAAAATGTGAACCAAAATAACTTTATTAGTAAACCGGAAGTACAACACGTCTAATGCAAGTGTCTGCCAACCTGATCTATGTTAAACGCAGTTTCCGGTCAGTGTCCAGTTAACAGTGATAAGGTGTAATTTCCATCTACCAGATGGTAGACAGGAATTGTTGGAGCACGTGGTTTACACATACATACAGACAGACACACAGACAGACACGTACATATATTTATATGTATACGTGTTGAGATAGGGTGTGAAGAGCCATAGCCTGCATAGGGAATACTAGTTTGTGAGAGAGAGATGGGAAGAGAGAGAAAGAACGAGAGAGAGAGAAAGAAAGAGAGAGACGGGGAGAGAAAAATAGAGAAAAGAAGGGAGACAGAGAGATATGAAGGGAAATATAGATCCAGACAGAGATACAAGATGGTTATTTATTTTTATTTTACTGAGGTTGTGGCCTTCTGGTGACTGGTTTTAAAGTGTAACATGACGTTACTGACGATTACATATTTTTAAATTATGTTTTCACACCTGCTATTCACATATGTTGTTGTTACGTTCTGCTGTATCCCTGTGAGTAAATCATCAATACACACATCATCTGTAAAGGTTTTATATCTGCCCACACAACAGTGTTGTGATTACTATAGACATAGCTGTTACATACACACGCTCTTGGTGGTGCAGATAAATGCATAATGTTGCCACCGTGTTTCACAGCTTGATTGTATCATGCGTCCCCCCCCCCCCTTTATTATAACACTTTGCTGTTCAGTCGAACGCTAAATTAGAAATTTCCATTCAGATTGATCGCACTCAGTAAACTCAGCCCCAACCTCCGCCTCAACCATTGTTCCACGGCTGGCATATCAAAAGTTGTTGTTAGTATTGTCTTGTCTGTGTAAAAGTGAACACACAGCTACAAAGTAACCTTCAGAATATCAAGTAAATTAGAAAATACACATGTGTAGTTTTGCGAAGGGTTCGCATAATGAATTTTCATTAGAGGAAATTTGCTTATACATGAGTATTTATTTTATATAAATATATTTATGACAAATCCAAATTGACAATGGGTATTGCGATTCGTGTTTTAGCACCAAGCTTGTGCTAACACTGCTAGAGGTGTTTTTATCTTTCCCGTGATCATTTTGGCGCGCAAGAAAAAACTGTTGTTCCCACCCTCCAATTTTGTGTTCTTTCAGGCATTGTCAGTATTTGAACCCCATCTGTCATGGTTCAGTAAACAATTTTGATTTTTAACACGAAAAAAAGCAGTTTTGAAAGGTTTCCGTCATTTATCATTAAATGGCCTTTTTTTTCAATTCATTAAGTGTTTGTGTTCATTCACTGCTAACTATGAAACGAAGCACAGCCTTTTCTAGAGAGTGACATAAATAAATATACATTGCTATGACCTCAGGACCATAGTCCGTCTCACAGAAAACGCCTTTTTTATGCTGTAGAATTTACTATAAGTCATTTATTTCTTAGCCGATTGTTTTCTAAATTGGACACAAAAGTAGTAATTTAAAAATAAATAAATTCAAAAACACTTTTTCTTTTCTTCTTACATCAAATAAAACTGAAATTATATATATATATTTGTTTTTTTTTTTTTTTTTTTTTTTAATTTAAAAAAAAAGGTGGGACGGACTATAGGTGCAAATTCTCTATTGGGTACACCAAACAGTCGAAGTTTATAACGTGCTGAGGTGTCGTTAAACATTCCCTTTTGTTCCTCGGCACTGACCTTTTTTAGCATTATTAATTTGATTATTAAGTATTAGCTGACACGCCAGACATGTTCCAAATACCACATAGGTCAAATATATTAGCTCATCGACTAGTTACGTACACTGCATTCTGTCACAATGGACATTATATAACCTCTTGGCATTTTCCCTACATATTTGTCCGTCAGTCAGAACTGACATTAATTATGGTTAAAGTTTGGTTTGTTTTGTTTAACGACACCACTAGAGCACTTTGATTTATTAATCATCGCCTGCTATTGGATGTCAAACATTTGGTAATTTTGACATATAGTCAACCGGCCTTGGTGGTGTCGTAGTTAAGCCATCGAACATAAGACTGGTAGGTACTGGGTTCGCAGCCCGGTACCGGCTCCCACCCAGAGCGAGTTTTAACGACCGATGGGCAGGTGTAAGACCACTACACCCTGTTCTTTCTCACTAACCAATGACAACTAACTCACTGTCCTGGACAGACAGCCCAGATAGCTGAGGTGTGTGCCCAGGACAGCGTGTTTGAACCTTAATTGGATATAAGCACGAAAATGAGTTGAAATGAAATGACATATAGTCTTAGAGAGGAAACCCGCTACATTTTTTTTATTAGTAGCAAGGGATTTCACATACTACGGCCTTTCATATACCGTCAGTATGTTTGTTTTTGTGTGTAACTGAATAATGATTGGATAGCCCACTAGATCAAAGCATTCAATCTGATGCAATGGATATCTGATTGGGGTTTTGTCATATAACGTCAGTATGTTTGTTTTTGTGTGTAATTAAATACTAATTGAATGCTTTGATATAGTGGGCTATCCAATCTGATGCAATGGATATCTGATTGTGGTTTTGGAATTTTGTTGCACAGTTGTGTATGATTGTGTTATGCATACATGGCTATTGGGGTTTATTTGTCAATAAAACATGATTGGTTCTGATAAACCAATAGGTGCGTACACACATACGGATATAAATTCCTTTTAATAGTTTTAATTATGGAAACAATTTTGGTCGAATTTATAGTGAAAGAAGTTGAGACAAAAAGAAATATGAAAATCAAGCAAAATTAATTATAAAGAAACAACTACAATAGAAAATAATATAGGAGTGGGTTTTGTTTTACAATTAACTTTAATTTCGTAGCCATTAAATAGAAGAAAAAAACACTTGAAAATATTAATTATACATATTTATTCTGCTCGCAGTTTAGAGTTTTCTCCTGTCCAGATTATATAGTGTTGTACGTGCTTGAAAATATTTGTTTAATTAGTTGTTATAAATCTTCGTGTGCTTCTTGTGGTCAAAATAAAAAGCCCCCAAACAAAACAACACAGAAATCTCCACACAAACACACACAAAAGATACACACAACAAATAAACAAAATAAACACAACAAAACAAGACCAAACTTTCACCATTCCATCCAAATTACTCATTCTCACAACTTTTAAGCAGAATACATTTCTTAGTTTATACCTTACTTTTAAGAATTCTTTGTTAAGTCCAACTATGTTTTTGCATTTTTGTAGCATAAATGTCATATTTATCAACAAATGTACTACACAGGTATTGGTAGGGTTAAACAAAGAATAAAATAAATACGCTTCATTTGAAAAAATAAGTTGTTAATCGATAGCGTATTATATATTCATGTTCTATCATAGAGCGCAAAACGAAATACTTTGTAACATTCAAAATCATTTGCTGTAGAAAACCGAAAAAGGAATATTGTCAACAAAACTGACATGATTTCAAAATGAAAAATTCCTTCACGAAGTAAAGGTAATAAAACGCACCGTGACAATATGGCGGCATAAATTATCGCCGTTGAGTATACATTTGCGTGTATTATTATAATGCGATTACAAAAATCAATTCGAATTCCTATGAAAACTGTTACTAATTAACATAATCTGGTTGACTGCAGTTTGTCAGCTTAGAAAAGAAGAGAACAGAAGAGAACGTTATAACACGGGAGTCCGGAATGTAAAAACTATACATTTGCTGCCAAAAGATAGGGTTAAAACGAGCTCAAAATATTAAACACCAAAGTATAGTACAACACAAAATGATATACACATAAAAGTATAGGTACAATGCAGATATTAAAATATAGTTTATTACCTGCCTTTTTCATTCTCAATGAAATATATTAGAACAAAACGCTTGACTCCTGGAGTTCGAAGGGTCGAAAAATCGATGAATGGGTTTTTCTCGTCCCAACTAATGCAGCACAAATAATATATAAAATATCGTGGTATGTACTGACGTGCATATAAAATATCCGTTCCTGCATTATCCCTTTCTACTTTGTAGGTAGGGAGGGCGGGAAGTAGCCCAGTGGTAAAGCGCTCGCTTGGTGTGCGGTCGGTCTAGGATCAATCCCCGTTGGTGGACCCATAAGGCTATTTCTCGTTCCAGCCAGTGCGCCACGACTGGTATATCAAACGCTGTGGTGTGTGCTGTCCTGTCTGTGGGGTAGTGCATATAAAAGATTGCTTGCTACTAATAGAAAGCTGTAGCGGGTTTCTTCTCTAAAACTATATGTCAAACTACCTAATGTTTGAAATCCAACACTGATGATTAATAAATATTCTAGTGGTGTCATTAAACAAAACAAACTTTAATCAAAGATTCCTTTCCGGTTTCCTTTTCCGTTCCAGTCAGTGCTTTATGACAGGTATATCAAAAGCCATGGTATGTACTGTCCTCTATGATAAATGCTTATAAAAAAAATCTTACTGCTAATTTGGTAAGAGTATGCGTCAGAACCAGTTTTGCTTTTCTTGTCTAACTCTGGACCTATATAGTCCATCTCATCCTCCTACAAACATGTTTTTTCTGTGTTTTGTTTTTTGTTTTTTTGTAAATAATTTTAGTTTGGTTTGACGTAAGAAGAAAAGTAAATGTGTTCTGGAAATAACAAAAAAAAATGATATTACACCAAACAGTCGTAGTGACTTGTCATTACCAAACCTTTTTTTCCCCTTCGATTAACAAATATGATATACATACCACTGTCTTTGCATGTGTAACAATTAAGAAATATCTCTATTGGCCTGGGGGATTAGTAGCCTAGGGAAGTCAGTGTGGTCTTTATGAAACAATCATCAGTTATCCCACTATTGGTGACAACGATGTAACTTCCATAATATGATCCTGCTAATATATATATATACATAGAAAGTGTTATCTTCACAGTAAGAAGGCCGGAACTATTTTGCTGCTGGCATGTTAAAAATAAAGGTAAATTGCCAAAAGTTATATAATAAATAGAAAATGTCATGTTTTTTGACAAATATGATTTATATCTTCTCTCGTGAAGTTTGCAATCATATCATTCTTGTCGCGCAAGCGCGACTCGTGAGATATGATTGCAAACTTCACTCGATGAGATATAAATCATATTTGACAAAAAACATGAAATGTCCTCTATTCCTTTCTTCATCATTGGTAATGTGATAATAAGGCATCTGTATCCAATACGTTGCATAGGCTAGACTCCAAGGCTGTTTAACACTGTAGTCCGTTTCAAGTAGAGTCCTTTATAGTGTGCTCATCCCCACACATTTATACTCGTCTGCAATTTATTACTACCACTATTTGGTGTATCATTCATGTAGCTCAGATTGGAACGGAAAAAAACTGCACAGCTTGTTTGATGGATAGTCTAAAATAAAGTCTGTTTTGTTTAATGACACCACTAGAACACATTGATGAATTGATCATCGGCTATTGGATGTCAAACATTTGGTAATTCGAACTGGTAGTTAGTTATCAGAGGAAACCCGCTATATTTTTCCATTAGCAGCATTTATATGCATTTTCCATTTAAATATGCACTTTCCCACACACAGGAAAGTATATACCACAGCATTTGATCAGTTGTGGTGCATTGGTTGGAACGAGAAAAAAATATGTCAGATGAATCGATCCAGCGAATTGGTTCGATCCTGCGACGCAAGAACCTCAGGCGAGCATTCAACTGAGATGGTTGTTGTTGTACCACTTGGCTAAACATTACTGATTGCTTTATAAATAAAAACTACTTATTCTTTCCATCTCATCAGTAGTCCAGTTGGACAAAAGGTGTTCTGAAGTCTATATTAAGACTTCTCCCTGCATCCGACGGTAATATATTACAATAGGGTAACTAAATATATAATTCTTAATTTATGATTATTTTAATAATAATATTGGAACTGCCCGATCAAAAATAACACCAACTAAATAAAAGTAATTAAATGATATAGCCTGTTTACAAAATTTATGGTGTTTTTAAAAAAAAAAAAAAAAAAAAAAAAAAAAAAAAAATATATAAAGAAATATAGATAATATATCATTTTGATATATACGAGTAAAGGTAAATACAGTGGTCCCTAGTAATAGAATTTTATAGTTAATGGTCTTACCAAATATTGTATGTCCCCATCATATAAAACACACCCCCCCCCCCCCCCCTCCGCCATGGAACCATGGGCTGACGAAGTCAGAACGCGGATCCATGGTGGACGTGCCTGAACCATGTTGGATAGGGGCACGTGAAAATAGTTCCCACTCCCAATATATTACATTAAACATGCCAATCATAGACGCACACAGAACTAATAATACACTGAGACGAAACAAACAAGTACAGAGGTAACTGTATAATGCAATTTGCAAACAAATGGAGATGGAGTCAGATTGCAAGGTCAATAACGGTGATTGAAATAGATGGCGAAAGGGTTTCATTAGTGTTTCACAATTGTTTGATAAAAGTCACTAGCGATCCTAGCATTAGTTCAATAATTATTATAATTGTTTTAAACACTTACTGTTAACAACCTTTTGAACATATTTAATAATACACAAACAGAGATAGTCGGATTAGAAGGTAAGAACAATAACTGAAAGAAATGGCGAAAAGGTGTATTAGAATAATTAACATAACGGTTTAAACACTCACTGTTAACAAAGTTTTGAACATATGTGATAATACAAATATTTTCTAGAATTTTAAGTACAAATCACCAAATAAAAGAATATTATTATTAAGATACAGATACGACCATCAAATTTAATGGATATAAAGGAACTGTTGTATTCTTCAGCAGAATTGCATATGAAAATAGGTGCCTGCAAAATATGAGCTTGCATACATTATTTTGTGTAAGTGTATTTTTATTTTAGAGTATTATTGATTACAGCCATATTTGATTGCAACAACAGCTGTTCTGAAATAACACTATTGAGATGGGAGTGCCAAACAATTGTAATAATTTTTAACAATAAATGTTTTTTAAAAATGACAACTACGCAGTTGCCATTTGTCTCCCAGTCTGTCTCTTTTCTTTCTATTTATCACTGCCTTTATGTCTCTTTACATTAATAACTGTTTGATATCCAATAGCCGATGATGAATAAATCTGTGTGCTCTAGTGGTGTCGTTAAACAAAACAAACTTTAACTTTTTAACTATGTCTCTTTACCTCGCACTCTCCCTTTCTGTCTCCCTCCCAGACTAGTCCCTTCCCGTTCTCTCCCTCACCTCCTCCCTATCTCTTGTCAGTCTGTCTGTCTGTCTGTCTGTCTGTACTCTAGTTCCGACTCAGATCAGTGCTTCATCTGCTTGCCCTTGATACAAAAGCACGTACTATTTCTGTCGGTGAGTAATTTATAATGCCTGCAATTTTCTAGTAAACAACCAATCTGCATCACTTTAGGAAAATACATGCTCGTTGAAGTCCGTCCTGCTCAATTGATATTCATTACCTATTATTCCCCGCCGGAATAATAAGACGTTGGTGAACGCCAGTGCCACGCTTTGAAAGTCAAATATATCCATATGCCATTGAATCCGTTGAACTGCTCATCACAGATCTAGATTGCAAACGAACTCGCGCCATTTATACGTCTGCTTCCTAATCTATCGTCTGCTGGTCGTTTTCCCTAAAGGCGCAAAAACGCTGGCCTTGTTCGCTGCTGACGTCATTCGCTAAGGATGTTGCTTGGTGGAAGACCTTCCGCCTGAGGTATGATTGTTAGCAGGATCGACTCCCCTCGGTGGTAGAATTATTTTGTTCAGTGATAGTTTTTGTTTTTTCCCGTTCCAGCTACTGTAATAGAACTTTGGGCCTAATATGTCAAAGGTCATGGTACGTCTTATTCTGTGTGCATCAGTTGCTGCCAATGTAAGGAATAGCAGATTTCTTTTTAATTTCAAGACTAAATTTCGGAAGTACGTGACAGCTGTTAATTAAATATTGTCCCTATACCACGATGTACAGACCGACACCACAGAGAGATCATATGCATAACCCATCTTTGTTGTAAAATGTAACAAAACGAATCCGGTTTTAGTCATTGAACACGCAATATTGTGGTTGTACATTAAAATACACCATGCATTATTTTGCACATAAAGCGCATTCAAGAAGGGAGGGAGAGATAGAGGGCATATAAGGTGAAGAGAGTGGGGAGGAGAGATAGGATGGGCTGGAGGGGACAGAAAGAAGGGGAATGGGGGAAGAGAAACACATAGACCGACAGACAAATACAGAAAGCTAGAAGGGGGGGGGGGAGAGGGGGGGTAGGGGGCAATGAATAACAATTGGTTCTAAGGTACCTCGTAATTATCAAGGTTGTCACTACTAGGCTACCTATGTGAAAGCGTCAAATTAATTCCATTTATGAAAGTAAGTTAGAAATGACCCCAACAATTAATCACTGTCCTTGACATACAGCCCATGTTGCTGAGGTAATAACATCATATCAACAAGAAAAATGTTGTGGGGGGGGGGGGGGGGATTCAGAAATTAATATTCCATCCACTAGATTGATTAAATGGAAAGAACGTTTGTATGAGTGTGAGTACACATCATTATTTATCTGCTGCGTAAGCAATTACAACAGAATACTTCTGTCACTGGTCATTAAATATTTTAATTTCTAGAACATTCATGACTTTTATGACCCTGCACTAAAATGAGTATTAAGTTTATAGCCACATTAGTCACTTTATTAGTGTTGTGAAAGGTGACAAACGTGTCTCTTTGAAGTGACAATTCTTTAACAAACGATTGTGGTTACAGGATCGATAGAAACGAACGGATATAAAAGGTGGCATACAAAACGTGAACAACACAATAATCTATAATATCGTAAAGGTGCGTCATCACGAGGCAACTTGTGGTAACGTGCAGTAGCACACGATTTAGATCAATCTTAAATTGTAACGATTTTATGTTAGCAATTACTCGTGGAGTGTCTCTGCATTTAGAAAGTGTTTTGTTTGCTGTTACTTACTTACTTAGTCCTCGTCGAGCCCACTGGCACATATAGTCCTCTTCGACGCCACTGACACATATAGTCCTCTTCGACCCCACTGACACATATAGTCCTCTTCGACCCCACTGACACATATAGTCCTCTTCGACCCCACTGGTACACATAGTCCTCTTCGAGCCCACTGGTACATATAGTCCTATTCGACCCCACTGGTACATATAGTCCTCTTCGAGCCCACTGGCACATATAATCCTCTTCGACCCCACTGGTACATATAGTCCTCGTCGAGCCCACTGGCACATATAGTCCTCTTCGACCCCACTGACACGTATAGTCCTCTTCGACCCCACTGGTACATATAGTCCTCTTCGAGCCCACTGACACATATAATCCTCTTCGAGCCCACTGGTACATATAGTCCTCTTCGACCCCACTGGCACATATAGTCCTCGTCGAGCCCACTGGCACATATAGTCCTCTTCGGCCCCACTGACACATATAGTCCTCGTCGAGACCACTGGCACATAGAGTCCTCTTCAACCCCACTGACACATATAGTCCTCGTCGACCCCACTGACACATATAGTCCTCGTCGACCCCACTGACACATATAGTCCTCGTCGACCCCACTGACACATGTAGTCCTCGTCGACCCCACTGGTACATGTAGTTCTCGTCGACCCCACTGACACATATAGTCCTCGTCGACCCCACTGACATATATAGTCCTCGTCGAGCCCACTGGCACATATAGTCCTCTTCGACGCCACTGGCACATATAGTCCTCTTCGAGCCCACTGGCACATAGAGTCCTCTTCGACCCCACTGACACATATAGTCCTCTTCGAGCCCACTGGCACATAGAGTCCTCTTCGACGCCACTGGCACATGTATTCCTCTTCGACGCCACTGGCACATATAGTCCTCTTCGAACCCACTGGCACATATAGTCCTCTTCGAACCCACTGGCACATAGAGTCCTCTTCGACGCCACTGGCACATGTAGTCCTCTTCGACGCCACAGGCACATGTAGTCCTCTTCGACCCCACTGGCACATATAGTCCTCTTCGACCCCACTGGCACATAGGGCAGAAACAAGGGTCCTACATTTTCTCCTGTCTGCAGCCTGCGTTGTAGCCTGGTTCCAACTTGTGTGTAGTTTTTAGTTCTTTTTCTGCAGTTTTCCTCCAGGTTTGTTTGGGCCGTCCACGTCTTCTCTTTCCTTCTGGTGTCTATCTCAGTGCAGTTTTCGAGATGCTGCCATCTTTCTTTCTTAGGATATGGTCGATCCATGTTTGCTGTAGCTGATGGCAAATTCCCGGCCAATCAAACTATAAGGTCCATGCCTCTAACCTACATGTCAGTTGGTTCAGTGTAGACTTTTGGTGTATGTTAGCCAATTTCATTGATTTGTTTAACAACACCACTAGAGAACATTGATTAATTAATCACCGTAGTCATCAGAGGAAAGCCGCTACATTTTTCTTAATGCAGCATGATGTCTTTTATATGTACTTTCCCACAGAGAGGAAACCATATACCTCGACATTTGACCAGTTGTGGTGCACTGGTTGAAACAAGAAAAAAAACAAATCACTGAGGTGATTCGATCCTGCGACGCAAGCACCTCAACCGAGCACTCAACCGACTGAACTAAATCCCACTCCTTAATTCATGACGAAGACAACCATTAGCGCATCAAAATAATGCACGGTATTGTTACCATACGTGTTAAAATCGTTTCTAGTAAGACCAATGTTTCTGAATAGTTGTAAGGATATGATGTTAGGCATAGACGTATGAGGCAGGGAGGCAACTGCCTCCACCCCCATCCCTCATGGCTGGAGCAAATTCTTAAATTCGTGCAAAACATATGGATATGCGGGCAAAATGAGCTTGTCTGAAACCTTTTTGCCACGTATTTCCATAATTCTACCAACAATATTATTAAAAATGCGTAGTTATTCATTTGCGACCGTAAGAAGCCGTTTGGCGTAATGCGTAATTCGGGCAAACATCAGCCTGCTCCCTACAAAAAATGGGAGCCAGTACGCCGCTTACTCGCACAACTACTGTGTTTTAAAATATCAAGACATTTAATAACAAATTTTAATACACATAAATCTAATAATACGGTGTCTTTGACTCACATATTATTGTCTTGATCAACAACGAAATAGAAATAAGTTAATAATCGGTACCAATGTATTTTGATATGTATTATATAATGTATTACCAACCTCTGTGACGTAAACTGAAGGGCTTGAAGATACGGGTTGTTGTAAGCCTAACAAATCGCATTGAGAAAACGCACTTTATACCGTTTCTTTGTAAAGTCATTATCGATTAAGTAGATCTGAAATACTTGGTCGCTATAATAATAATAATAATAATAATAATAATAATACATAAATAAATAAATAAATAAAACTAAAACAAAGATTTTGTTTCTTAAACCGGTATCTGCAAATGATTATGATCTAAACATACTAGAATGCATGCAACTTGTGTATTTAATATAAATACCAATATTCACACCAGTTGATTAAAAAAATATATATATTGTAAATTACAATCAATCACCATTTGACACCGTATTGATCACTCAGGTGCATTTGCAGGGGGGATTCGGGTGTTGACACCCCCACCCTCACACCCACCCAAAAAGCGAATGTTCCTGCACATGAGCTTGTTGCTATTAAAGATTAAGGTATGTCTGTTTTGCGAACACCTTCTGAGTTCATCGCATATATATATTAATCCAAGGTGGACGCAAGACTGCGTTGTCGCGACCGATTTTAGACTACGGGTGCATCTGCTGGAAATAAAGTAATGTGAGATGAAGTACGTTAACAGTCAATGAGGTGACGTGACATAACATGCAATGCCATGATATTATTTGGTGTGGGGTTGGGCAACGTGACGCTAGTAACCCAAGGTAACGTAACGTAAGCAGACGTAAAGGTTATGAAGACGGGACAATGGTCTCACTACACAAATCAATTCCGGGATTGACCACGGTCCACTATAGTTCCTAATTGTGACACAAGTTATGGTTCACATATTCACTTCTAGGAAATTGTGAAGAATTAAAACAATATGCATGTTTAATGGTAAGCCTTCTGGCTGTATTTTGCCCATGTTATTTTGTAATATTGTAAATTGACCTTTTGGGACATGGGTGTATAGCGTAAGAGACAGCCGGAGTCAATCGGTTAATGAACAACGTGTTCGGACCGGTACTACAGCCAGATGCGGTCATATAGCAAACAACTGAGATGGAAATGTTCTCAGTTTTGGAGTGAAAATAAATGCTTATATAATGTATGTTCGCAATGGTGTATGTTGTTAGTGCCAACGAGAGCCCGTTCTATTGGCAATCTTCATTTGTTGGAGTGAAAATAAATGCTTATATAATGTATGTTCGCAATGGTGTATGTTGTTAGTGCCAACGAGAACCCGTTCTATTGGCAATCTTCATTTGTTGGAGTGAAAATAAATGCTTATATAATGTATGTTCGCAATGGTGTACGTTGTTAGTGCCAACGAGAACCCGTTCTATTGGCAATCTTCATTTGAAGTTGGGCAATTTAACATGGGTTTCAATGGCAGGTGACATCTGGATAGTGAGACCAATTACAAATCCAGTAGGCCACGGTGCCAATGAATTTACGGTCCGGGCTAGTGAACGTGATACTACAACATATGAGGCACTATTCAAAGTGGGCCTCGTCTCCATTATTTTTCAGAATGGAGAGTTACTCGGACATTCCCCATTACATCATTTCCTATTGCCTTTCGCATTACCAGTCGTGTAGCATTACTTGGAGCATGAAATAACAAAATGTGTTAACTAATGTGGGTGGACCTTATAATCCACTGAGAACTCTTCACGTGAATACAGTGTGAACTTTCTGCCTTTGAGACAATCTAAATAACGGAAAGTCTTGACAATAATTTGCATTACAGCCAGACAAAGTCTAGTGTGCGTTGCACTCATAATCATTAATCTCTGATGTTGTTTAGAGCCAGACGAGACATTGTAACCAATCAGACGATTGATCTCTAATGATGTTGGTTGTTTGTTTTTGGGTTTCTGTCTTCTTCTTTTTCTTAATAAAAATAAACAACAAAAATACGCACGTTTTATTTTTATGAATTGCGATTATCAGAAAAGTCTACACGTACAGTGTTGGTATTTTCTGTATCGGTGAATTTTGTAGTAGCTTATACTAGGTTCTAGGTTTAACTTTGAACACGCTATGCTGGTGAAACACCTGGCAGTGATTCTAGGAAACCTGATCTAGGTTTAACTTTGAACACTCTATGCTGATGAAACACCTGGTAGTGATTCTAGGAAACCTGATCAGATCTTTGTCAACACTTCCTTTTTAAAATAATTATTTCGTTTTATTGCTCCGATTTAGAGGTCTCAGACCCTACAAGGCAGAAAACGTCTGCAGTCATTTCAATTTAATAATATCCAATTAAGGTTCAAGCATGATGTCTGAAGTAGAATGGCCGCACTCAATATAATTATATATATATATATATATATATATATATATATATATATACACACAGTGTCTGTAACCACCGAGCTACGTTCCGCACCACAGTAATTTGGATCAAATTGCCGAGATCAATAAGCAGTTCCATGGACTTTCCAACACCTGAATGCTATTTATACACGTGTCCATTTTGTCCAATACTTTGGCCAAACACATAATTACACACAGCACACAGTGTGTTCGTCCTGCGATCAATTTCCTCTTCCCCGAGGCTCGGTGGCCCAAGCGGCCTGTTTGCTTTGGCATTATAATCAAGACAGAAGCTGTGTTTCCTCAGGATCATTCCTTGGATACTCCAGTTCTTGAAAAATGCATTTAAAGGAACTCTCGCTGCTAATCGAAAAGAATAAGTTAGGAATGTTTATCCACTGTCCAATAAATCGACCAGTTACGTGTCAAACGTATACTGTTGTTGCCTAATGCGTAAAAAGATTAAATCGCTTCTATCACAGACTCCCTTCTTGGAAAGTGCACCAACAGTGGATTCGTATGGTCTCTCCCCACCCCCCGTCTTTCTTTCTCTTCCTCCCTCTCTTTTTCTCTATCTCTGTCTGGCTATCTCTCTCTCTCTCTCTCTCTCTCTCTCTCTCTCTCTCTCTCTCTCTCTCTCTCTCTCTCTCTCTCTCTCTCTCTCTCTCTCTCTCTCTCTCTCTCTCTCTCTCTCTCTCTCTTTCTTTGTGTCTGGATATCTCTGTCTGTCTGTATCTCTATGTCTGTCTATATATCTATATACAGTATCATCTTAAAATAGCATCATCTAATTTCTTTTGGCGAGGAAAAATAATAATAAAACGGAGAAAAGATATCACGATCATTATATTGTGGCTGATTAGTTTGGAATTTTAAACGTCGGGAATTATCTGGCATCAGCGGACTTTAGAGAAATATGGGTCAGAATTTACAGGCAATTTGCTCGTGTCTAGGTTATAATGTGTAGTGAAAATCAATACATTGGTTGCCATCTGAACTGTCCTCCCACACGAAATCTGGGCGGTGTATTATTGGCATCTTCGCACTCTCAGCTGGCCATTTACAAGGTTCTTTGATTGCATACTGACAAAATGTATTACACGTTCCTATCTATGATTACATACTGACAAAACGTATTACACGTTCCTATCTATGATCACATACTGACACAACGTATTACATGTTCCTATCTATGATTACATACTGACAAAACGTATCACACGTTCCTATGATTACACACTGACAAACCGTATTACGTGCTCTTATCATTACATACTGAGAAAATGTAGTACACGTCCTAATGATTACACGCTGACAAAACATATTACATGTTCTTATGATTCAGATTACATACTGACAACACGTATTACACGTTCTTATGATTAGACGCTGACAAAACGTATTACACGTTTCTGTGATTACATACTGACAAAACGAATTACACATTCCTATGATTACACACTGACTAAACTATTACACGTTCCTATGATTACATACTGACAAAACGTATTACACGTTTCTAATATCACATACTGACAAAACGTATTACACGTTTCTATGATTACATACTGACAAAATGTATTACACGTTTCTATGATTACATACTGACAAAACAAAACGAATTACACGTTCCTATGTTTAAAAACTGACAAAACGTGTTACACGTTCCTATGATTGCACACTGACAAAACGTATTACACGTTTCTAGGATTACACACTGACAAAACTACTACACGTTCCTATGATTACATACTGACAAAACGTGTTACACGTTCCTATGATTACATACTGACAAAACGAATTACACGTTCATATGATTACATACTGACAAAACGAATTACACGTTCATATGATTACACACTGACAAAACGAATTACACGTTCCTATGATTACATACTGACAAAACGAATTACACGTTCCTATGATTACATACTGACAAAACGTATTACACGTTCCTATCTATGATTACATACTGACAAAACGTATTACACGTTCCTATGATTACATACTGACAAAACGAATTACACGTTCCTATGATTACACACTGACAAAATGAATTACACGTTCCTATGATTACACACTGACAAAACGAATTACACGTTCATATGATTACATACTGACAAAACGAATTACACGTTCATATGATTACATACTGACAAAACGAATTACACGTTCATATGATTACACTGACAAAACGAATTACGCGTTCCTATGATTACACACTGACAAAACGTATTACACGTTCCTATGATTACACACTGACTAAACTATTACACGTTCCTATGATTACACACTGACAAAACGCATTACACGTTTCTAATATCACATACTGACAAAACGTATTACACGTTTCTATGATTACATACTGACAAAATGTATTACACGTTTCTATGATTACATACTGACAAAACAAAACGAATTACACGTTCCTATGTTTAAAAACTGACAAAACGTGTTACACGTTCCTATGATTGCACACTGACAAAACGTATTACACGTTTCTAGGATTACACACTGACAAAACTACTACACGTTCCTATGATTACATACTGACAAAACGTGTTACACGTTCCTATGATTACATACTGACAAAACGAATTACACGTTCCTATGATTACATACTGACAAAACGAATTACACGTTCATATGATTACACACTGACAAAACGAATTACACGTTCCTATGATTACATACTGACAAAACGAATTACACGTTCCTATGATTACATACTGACAAAACGTATTACACGTTCCTATCTATGATTACATACTGACAAAACGTATTACACGTTCCTATGATTACATACTGACAAAACGAATTACACGTTCCTATGATTACACACTGACAAAATGAATTACACGTTCCTATGATTACACACTGACAAAACGAATTACACGTTCCTATGATTACATACTGACAAAACGAATTACACGTTCATATGATTACATACTGACAAAACGAATTACACGTTCATATGATTACACTAACAAAACGAATTACGCGTTCCTATGATTACACACTGACAAAACGTATTACACGTTCCTATGATTACACACTGACAAAATGAATTACACGTTCCTATGATTACATACTGACAAAACGAATTACACGTTCCTATGATTACACACTCACAAAACGAATTACACGTTCATATGATTACATACTGACAAAACGAATTACACGTTCATATGATTACACTGACAAAACGAATTACACGTTCATATGATTACACTGACCAAATATATTACACATTCACGTAATTGTACACTGACAAAACGTATTTATCGTTCATATGTTATTAAACGATTTTTTTTTGTTTAATGACACCACTAGAGCGCATTGATTCATGAATCATCGGTTACTGGATGTCAAACCTTTGGATATTGTGACTCTTACACGTATTCCGAGCAAACACACTACATTTTCCCGTCGGAAACAAGATATATTTTATTTGCACCTTTCAAAAACAATCACAGAATAGACCTACCGAGGATTATCAATACTTCAACCCAGGCACCTCAATCAAGCGCTTATAATAATTTCAGTTTTTTTGACGTAAGAAGAAAAGCAAAAGTGTTTCTGAAATAACAAAAGTATAATATTTTTGTGTCCAATTTAGACAATCGGCTCATAAATAAATAAAACCCTGAGTGAGTGCTCCGCAAGGATCAATGGGTAGGTGTAAACCACTTGCACCGACCAGTGATCCATAACTGGTTCAACAAAGGCCATGGTTTGTGCTATCCTGCCTGTGGGAAGCGCAAATAAAAGATCCCTTGCTGCTAATCGGAAAGAGTAGCCCATGTAGTGGCGACAGCGGGTTTCCTCTTAAAATCTGTGTGGTCCTTAACCATATGTCTGACGCCATATAACCGTAAATAAAAAAAATGTGTTGAGTGCGTCGTTAAACAAAACATTTCTTTCTTTCTTTCAGAAATAAATGATTTCTAGTAAATTCCATAGCATGAAAAAAAGGCATTTCCCGTGGGACGGACTATAGATGTCAAAGACGACATTTTCACTACGGAAACCAATTTCAAACTTTGACCTCTAAAGCTAACTATGCAAGCGCAAACGATACAAATAAATACGATTTAGCGCTTAAGATAAATGGTATCTAACTGCCACTCGTGTAATATTCTCTGTTTATTACCACAAGACGTGAATTTTTAAAATTATTATTTGCACAGTGAATGCACATGCTTCAGAAGAACATGTCAGTAAACAGGACATGACGCTGTAGTAGCATTATACACAACGTCGACGTCATTTTTGGACGAGGACTACATGTTTTGAAACAAATTTGCCAAAGTAGATAATTTTGTATTTGTATGCGCGATATCATTTCGATGTCGAGATAAGTTAAGATCATGTCCAGTTTTTGTCTCTCGGAGACGGCACGGCTAAATTGGCTTTTGTTGCTTGGGGCACGGACGACCAGGAATCGATAATCGTTCCTCGCGAGATGACTTCCACTCAAGATTGTCGGATAGCGCCCCGTAATGAATGCCAGAAGTGTGAAATTTGCGACCATACTGCAAGTACATTATACATCTTGTACTATACTTCTGATTTTGACGGCCTGGGGTGTACGTAGTTCAGGGGTATATGATTTCAGCGTTTTCCCCATGGTGCTTGTTGTCTTTTTATGCTATCTCATGATTACTTTGTTCTTCCATTGATGTTAACTGTTTGAACCTGCTCACATGTTACAGCTTATGTTATGTTTATTTTACCTCATGTACAGTGCCGGATTTATAAGAGGGCAATTGCCCCGGGCCCCCCCTACCAGAGGGACCCCCCCCCCCCCTCCAGACTAAGGACTTCCTTTATAAAAGAAATGTAATAATTATAAAATTAGTTCATTTTTTTATTTGTCATGTAATTTAATTTCTCTGTTGAGGGGCCTCCGAACCTGAAGTGCCCCGGGCCCCCGAGTACCATGGATATAGTCTGAGCGAAATAAAGAATTCATTTGAAATTAGGTCTTGTGGATTGATTTCCTTGGTGGACCCAATGAATTACCCTCTCCCCCTCCATTAAAACCAATGGTCCACAACTAGTAGTTACCGGTGACTAGATTATTTTTCAATAACTTAAGCTGGGAACAATGCATCTAGAGCGTTTTGAGCGTTCATGACTGGGATTCGAACCCATAGCTGATTGAACTTGTACAGTGTAAACAAGTACAATTCTTTAGAACACAAGGCGACATAAAATTTTGCATAATGATATTATGTAATTTAAGCCGTATAAATTTGATACTATCCTGTGACCTCCTCTGGATCCGCCATTGATATTTTAATTTATGAAGCATTAATGTAGATTTCCCACCCCTCAGTTTTTCTGATAGTGAACGCTTAGGTCTCACTAAACAGTTGACTCCCGGGTGAGAGTTGATTGATCATGGTCCGCTATAGCTCCTAATTGTGACACATGTTGTGGTTCACATTTCACTTCTAGGAAATGGGGAGGAATTAAAACAATATGTATGTTTGATGGTAAGCCTTCTGGCTGTATTTTGCCATGTTGTGTTGTAATATTGTGCATTGACTTTTTGGGACATGGATGTATAGCGCAAGAGACAGCCGGAGTGAATCGGTTAATGAACCACCTGTTCAGACTGGTACTACAGCCAGATGCGGTCAAATAGCAAAAACCTGAGACGAAAATGTTGTCAATTTTGGAGTGAAAATAAATGCTTATATAATGTATGTTCCCAATGGTGTATGTTGTTAGTGCCAACTGTTGGCAATCTGCATTTGAAGTTGGGCAATTTAACATGGATTTCAATGGCAGATGACATTTGTGTAGTGAGACCTTAGCACCAAATCAGGGTTTCCGGGTCAAACGGAGAAAAATTCAGCGCGTCTCCAATTGGTAGAAATAAATGACAGTGGTTTGTTGTTATGAATAATCCTGCATTTAGATAACAATTATGTATTTACGGTAATCTAATTTAAAACGGTGGATTAAAAATGTACCGATGTGCGATTTAATTTTAATGTATTGTAATAACTCATTTTCTTCATAAAAGTACGAGACAGAGCAGGGGGGGGGGGGGGATACTCAAATTCAGGAAAAAATAATCGGGGTATTCTGGCAAAATGTGCTAACCTGGGGCGTTTTTATCATACATTTCCATCATTCTACCCACATAATTAGTTGTAATCCATGTAAAATGCGTAATGATTCGTTTGCACCACTATCTAGCTGTGTGGCAGTAATGCTGATATGAAAAATAAATGTTGTATCCAGATTCAGGCATTTTCGTTTAATTCGTCAAAAAGCAGCCTGCCTCCCTCCCCCCCCCCCCCTACAAAAATGGAAGCCCTTAAGCCTATAATTTTCTTACAAGAAGATTAAATTAAAAACAATACCACTGAATACTGCCTCAGTGGATTTAGACACTGCATGGGCCTGTATCATTTCAGTGGGAAATGTTACTATTATCTCCATTACATTGGCAATTAATTTTTGTGTCCATTAGACAGATAATCAATTGCACTGCCCGGATTTTAACCCGGAGAATGCGTGCGCATCATTCCGTTATAGTTCCAATCTGTATTAATACTCTTTTGTTATAACTGCTTGGATTGGTACAAATGATATCGTGTGACGTGAAAAACGCGTTCATAATTCCGAGAACCTAGACTTTTCACTACTTTCGGCAATGCCGCTCCTGTCTCGGAATTGGCCACTGGCGATGTCAAAGGTTAAGTCCTGGATAAGCGTGCCTGAACTTTTAAGTACCCGCACACGTACTTTCGGCAATGCTTAGAAAACAAAATAGATCGTTTCAGCCGTTTTCTTTATTTCAAATTAACAAAATAAGTATTCACGTTATGTGGTAATGGTGATTCGGTAAATGGTAATAATGGTTTAAAATTGTTTTAATGTATGAAAGAATGTCCTATTCCCTCATTCGGCTACTCACGAAAAAAGTCGATCCGCGTATTTGTGGACTTTCTCTTATTCCGTGTATTAATTTTCTGTTGGAAGAATTCAATTGTTATTTCATGGTATTTTATAGTGATAAAACAGTTATACACTAAAACAAATTATATATATATATGTAATTATGTTTTTTTACAATTAATAATTTACTGAATTAACGCGGCGGAAATATCTCGTTAACGGCGATATATTATGAGGATTAATATTATCTCCAAATGTATTTACACAAAATGTGATAAATTAAATACATAATAACGGTCTGACCAGCCGGGTACTAAATCAGTGATCTTGTCTCGCAATCGATATGGCGGGAACTTGCGCGCGCGTGCAAGCCGTGTTCTGATTGGTGCCGTTGATCAGGAACTCTCGGGAGAACACGTTTAGCACCGTTCATTTGTGCGCAGCCTGCGAGTTGCGTGACGGGCTCAAGCCGAAATGCGTATTGCCAATTTGAACAGCTGCGAACTACTGGGTACAGGCACGGACCATCAATCAACTGGCGCACACAGGACTGTTATACGAAAGCTGTGTATAATTATTTGAAATCTCCATGACGCCTCGTTTGTCATTTACTTTTTTTTTGGTGTGTGTATGTGTGTGACTACCTCATAGCGTACCTACTCGTTTGATTGAAAAAGTTAAGTGTGTTTTGTTTAATGACACCACTAGAGCACATTGATTTAGTAAGCATCAGCTATTTACTTGTGTGTGTTTGTGTGTGTGTGTGTGTGTGTGTGTGTGTGTACGTAGTACGTCCGTGCGTACCTACCCGTCTGATTGAAAAAGTTAAGTTTTTGTTTAAGGACACCACTAGAGCATATTGATTTATTAAGCATCGGCTATTGGATGTCAAATATTTGGTAATTCTGTTTTATTATAGTCTCAATGAGGAAATCACTACAATTTGTTTTCTATTAGTAGCAAGGGATCTTTTATATGTGCCACCCCATAGACAGGATAGCACATACCATGGCTTTTGATATACCAGTCGTGGACTATGCATTGGCTGGAATGAGAAATAACCCAATGGGCCCACTGACGAAGATCGATCCTAAACCGACCGCACATCAGGCGAGTGCTTTTCTACTGGGCTATGCCCCGCCCCTTAGGGCGAGGGGGTCATTGTTATAAAGAACTACTACATTTGAAAGGTTGGGGGTTTTTCAAAGGCAAAAAACTGCATTAAAGAAACATAACTACAAAAATGTATGGCAGTATTGTGTACTTACATGTAATTTATGGTAGCTATGATCGCCACATTATCTTTGTGAAAGACAGGAAGTTCATCCTGTCACCTTTTCTCGCACTGCTAGTGCCAAGTGTCAGGCTAGTCAACTGGTAATCTCCCCCTTAATTACCGCGCACCAACTATCGGGATGACTGCAGCGCAGTTCATTTAGGTGGACATGGAGCAGAAGAAATAATCAGTGGTCAGCATAATTGAATTAGAACAGTGTCTGATTCGAGCTGATCAAGATGAAGACCTGTTAGTGGCCATGTTGGAACTGTAGCAGACATCGACCAGTCGCATATATCAATTTACATTATGACAATATGCAGTATTCACCAGTATTCACAAAAATGGTGCAATTTACAATCGACATGACACATATTTTAAAAATTGCAATGGCAGTGAGATGGTTATGTCTGTTCTTGTTCGATTAATGGTTCTGACATTTAAGGGGTGTTTCGGCAAAGGCATGTGTTTGATTTAACATTGATATATTGTTAATATAAGTCAAGATACATTTGGAAAGATTTATAAGTAGACATATGCTCAGGTCTGGATGTTTGTTTCTTAATAATTGGATCCCCTGGGACGTTTTGTTTTAAATTATCGGCCAGAAATGTTGCACATCTATCAGTCACATGTTCCCAAGCATGTCAAACTATAATCATGGGAGGACTTGTAGATTGCAACCGAAACAAACAAAACAAAAAGAAAATACAAACAAAAAACCCACACTGTCATAAAAGGAAAATAATCATTTCAATTTCAAAAGGGATAGAAATGCAACCTATTGCCATTAAATATTATATCCAACAATAATTTTCCTGTGTCAAATAGATAGGACAGAAAAAACTGAACAAAACAACAACAAACAAACAAAAAACACCCAACACCCCAAAATAAAAAAAACACAAAAAACCCCACAAACAAAACAAAAACTAACAAACTCTGCAAAAAACCCACAAAAACCACAACAAACAGATTGTTCCTTCAAGCCCTAGGAGAGCCATTTCAGCACTATATAGTGGGTGGAAATGTTGAAAGTAAAATTGTATAAATAGTCACATCAAGCATTAGTTGAAAATAGTTCCGGAAAATGGAGTTTAAATCGCTCCGAGTATGCCCGTATCGCATCATTTAATAATCCAAATACGTTAATGGCTATGGGAAAGATTTGCATTGCCATTGGACGCAGATGGTTTGTTTAAATGTCAGATTTGTTAAACGAAACGGACACGGTGCCCATTACTCCACACAGTGGAATACTTAGTGTGTGCTCAGGAGTCAATCAATATGAACAATAAGTAACAGTTAATGGTGATACAGTTTTAATTCACAGCTGTGTTTTTTCACCTTGGGTAGTACAGACATGTAGGTTACTGGTACGTAATATACTGAACAAAATAACAAACCATGTTTGAGATAAACATTTGTAAGTCCAAAATTAATCCACATACATTTGTATGTTCAACATTAATCCACATCGACAATAAATAGTAACCATGTAATTCACATTTGTTTGGACATTTTTATGGGGGTTTTCGGGTGGGGGTTTTCACAGTGAAGTGTAGGTTAATTGTAGTAATAGAATATACTAATGTAAACAAAAGGAGAAACAATGTAGTTGAAAAATGGTCTAACGTCAATCAATATCAACGGTACCTCGTGGATGAAAAATATGTTAGATGTTACATGTAATATGAAACGGATGCCGCTATTTCTGATTGCGGGACATATTCATCAATGACTGATTCCATGCATGTTGTTCATACTTAAGACTTTATTATTTCTACTGTTTCTGGTAGAACCTACATTTGCCATCATGACCGGGCCCAATTTAAAAAAAAATCATAAGCTAAGTTTTGCACGTCAACATAAATATTTGACTAAACCACAATTCTTATTACTATTATAGTTCAATAAATATAGTTAAAAGAACACATATTTCATTTTCTTTTGTCTTTAAAATACCCCAGCTTCTGTAATCATGTAATGATGTAATTTTGACATTTGATCCCAAACACGTTCAAATGCACGACCGGTATAACTGCTAGTAGCAGACGTCAATATACGATGTTCAGTGGAATGGAAACCAGGCCTTTATGACTGGTACACCAGAGGTCATCGTTATATCCGTTGTTCCTGCTTCTGATGCCTGTGAGACTAGAAAACCTGCTTCTGCCACACAGGAAACGTATTCCAAGTACGTGAAGCTACAAGGACATTTTATTTATTTATACATCTTACCCACCAGTCATAGGCATCAGAAGTGGGGGAAGAGGAGGCAAAAGGAAGAAAATAATACATTGCTCCCACCCAACCCGAGTAATTACAAAGAAGTCTGTCGGCAGTGTACATAAAAAGAGGAGAAGCGATCAGAAGGCCTTGCGTGTTATACTATAGATATGAAGCAGCCATATGAAAAAGATTTTCTGACTAATGGAATCTTTGTAAAGGGTTAAATATGACTCTGCTACATTGATGAGTTTATGTAATTCAATAATAGCAGAGTAGCAGACTACTTTTCATTGATTTACTCACCAGATTGTGAACTAAAAGAAACTACAGAAGGAACACGTACATTATAACATATATCTGTTTCTTACATCAATCTTTACACAGAGATTCAGGTCAAAATTGGCCTTCTGTGGATGACCAGATTTTCAACAATCGGTTTTCCTTTAACCAATATTCCTTCTGTTCCAGCTTTTAAGTTCTGTGTCTTACAGCTTCAGAGATACTTTAGGGCATGAACATTATATTTGAAACAACACAATGTCATTCTTAGCAGCTTTTGAACAGTCAATTTCCCTTTTATGCCGAGCAATAACCCTTCTGTTCCAGCTTTTGGGATCTATATTTTACAGCTCTGAAATACTTTAAGGCATGATCAATCTGTTAGAGATGTTTTATCAGGGTTGTCAGGACTTTCGAAGTATTTTTATGGTGGTATTCAGAGGCCAGTTTACAGTATAATGTACAGTGTGTGTGTATGTATGTATGTGATCTCATACCACATATACAAAATACAAAAATAAATATGTTTAATGCTAAGACATTAAACATTCATATATATATATAATGCTGTTTGCTCACATCATTTTCATGTGATTCACATCTTTCATTGTTTTGATGAAAACAGATATAACAGCTTTAAACCCTGTACCCTGCGAACCCTGTACCTAGCAACCAGCCTGTAGTCTGATGGCTTAACCACCACGCCAACAATGATTTATTGCATACAATAACGATTTATCGAAACATTCTTCCTTTCAACTGTGTGACATAACTATTTTCTTGTTCAGATTTAACAGAACTCATGGCTAAATGCTTCCAACAGTTTGATAAATGCCAGGTATTTGGTGAGTCTGGTAGTAAGGGCACTGTACAGTGATTTTAAAATAGATACGGATTTCAGAGGTTTTTTCAGACTTGATCGTGGCAAAGCAGAGTAATTACCCGGCTTTGCCATTGGTTAATAGCGTGTCTAAATACACAGCTTTATTCCCGCCAGTGACTAATGTATCTGACACGTTGGTTGGGAGTGTTGATGGAATTTATGCAAAGAAGGATACAGAAAAGCATAGAAATGACAGTTTGAGTACAGCAATAGGAGGACCGTAATCCCTGACATAATTGGTGCTGGAAGGAAGCTAAATAAAACGCAGAGCAGCATGAATAAACACGTTTTGTGGCACACTGGTTAACAGGACCCGCAGTGTGTCCTTGCAAGTGGTGGGAAGCACCGTTAGTGTAATAGTACTGGAAATAGAAAATTGAGGGCCAGAGAAGCCTGAATACGTTACATGGGGTTCAAGGGCATGCTCTACATATAAATGTTTTGATTCCAGACCATTAAAGTACAACCTTCTGAGCACAATAACAAGCCCCCTGAGGTGAGATTTAGCTCAGTCTGTTGAGGTGCTTGCGTTGCAGGATCGAACCACCTCAGTGGATCCATTCAGCTGATTGTTTTTTTTCTCATTCCAGCCAGTGCACCACGACTGGTATATCAAAGGCAGTGGTATGTGCTATCCTGTTTGTGGAATGGTGCAATTAAAAGATCCCTTGCTACTAATGAAAACATGTAGCAGGTTTCCTCTCTAAAACTATATGTCAGAATAACCACGTTTGACATCCAATAACCGATGATTAGTAAATCAATGTGCTCTAGTCTAGTGGTGTCTTTAAACAAAGCAAAGAAACTTCTTGAGAGCCAGAAGATCCTGGTTCGAATGTTACATGGGGTTCAAATGCATGCTCTACTGACAATTTGTTTTATTTCAGACCATTAAAATACAACCTTCTGATCACAATAACAAGCCCCCTGGAGCTTAAGTCCTCTGTTGGAAGCTTAGCAGGTGCTGGGTTCACATGCCAATGTCAGGGTCAATGTCAGGGTCTCTAACTCCGAGTATTCAGTTCACTAGTGATGTATAGGCCATGGCAAAAATAGATCTATAATTAATGAATCACTAATTAGTAATATCAGATTCTGTGTTGGATAAACATTCAAGGTGGCAGAAATGTGTGCACAGAATAGGAACCGGCCACGGTGGCGTCGTGGGCAAGTTCATAAGGACTCGGTACCGGCCTTGGTGGCATATAGTGGTTAAGCCATCGGACTACAGGCTGGTAGGTACAGGGTTCGCAGCCCGGTACTGGCTGCAACCCAGAGCGAGTTCTTAAGGGCTCAGTGGGTAGGTGTAAGGCCACTATACACCCTCTTCTTTCTCACTAACCACTAACCAACTAACAACTAACCCACTGTCCTGGACAGAGCTCTGATAGCTAAGGTGTGTGTCCAGGACAGCATGCTTGAAACTTGACAATTACAGTGATATACATACATTTAACTGGATGGATGGATGGATGGATGGATGGATGAATGAATGAGTTGGGACTGTACATAATCATTTCAAAGGGTTGGGATTAGATATAAACTGCAAAAACCTCCAAATACATGTACATATCAGGGGCGTAGCCAGAAACATGTAGCATTACGCTTGCTGGGCACACTTTGCATGTATAGCTGCAGCCTTTATATATAAGCAGATGGCCTTTATGTAGAAGTAAAACATGCATTTGTTTGAAAATGTTAATCTTAGTTGATAATTTTTGTATTCTACTATTACATGTATATTGATTTATATGATTTTATATAAATTTAAATCATGCATTTAAAAAACTAATTAAAAACATTCATTAAACTTTTACATATTCATCATTTAAGTAGCAAACAAACTTTTAACGTATGTTGGTGGGTGGGGGATTTGTAAAATGCTTAAAGTGGGCAGTTCTGTCTCGCCAGCAAATGAGCATTATCATAGATGTACATGCAGGGCTGTAATCTCTAGGTGGGGGGGGGGGGGGGGGGGGGGGGGTTAGCAGTTGCCCCCCTGAGAAAATAGCATACACATCCCAGGGTTTAATTTGTATAGTGTTTCATTTGTTTATAAAAAGTAGTGCCCCCCCCCCCCCCCCCCCCCAGGATTTTGATCATGTATACATGTACATATTTTATTTTATGTGTGTTGTTTTATTTTATGAGTGTTAATTGTTCTTGTTCTACATCTCTGTACTATAACTGTTATGTCTAACGTTAACAAAAACATACAAATTCAAGGTTTTTCCTTAACTGTGTGCACGCCATTCGAATACATGGTGCTTCTGACCATTATAGCAAACTGTGTAGTGCTCGCCTTGGAGGAACACCTTCCTGAGGAAGACAAGACTCCGCTAGCTGTACAATTAGTAAGTATATTACAATACACAGGTTTGTTATTACAGTTAGTAAGTGTATCACAATATGCAGGTCGTTATTGTTACAATTAGTAAGTATATCACAATATGTAGGTTGTCATTATTACAATTAGTAAGTATATCACAATACACAGGTTTGTTATTACAATTAGTAAGTATATCACAATACACAGGTTTGTTATTACAATTAGTAAGTATATTACAATACACAGGTTTGTTATTACAATTAGTAAGTATATCACAGTACGTAGGTTGTTATTATTACAATTAGTAAGTATATTGTAATATGCAGGTTTGTTATTACAATTAGTAAGTATATTGCAATACACAGGTTTGTTATTATTACAATTAGTAAGTATATCACAATATGCAGGTTTGTTATTATTACAATTAGTAAGTATATCACAATACGCAGGTTGTTGTTATTACAATTTTAAGTATATTACAATACACAGGTTGTTATTATTACAGTTAGTAAGTATATCACAATACACAGGTTGTTATTATTACAATTAGTAAGTATATTGCAATATATATGCGGGTTTGTTATTACAATTAGTAAGTGTATCACGATACTCAGGTTGTTATTATTACAATTAGTAAGTATATTGCAATATGCAGGTTTGTTGTTATTACAATTAGTAAGTGTATCACAATATGCAGGTTTTAAAATGTGTATTTTTGAACGATCAAAGTAATATGCAGGGCTCACCCTGCCCATTGCCAAATTGGCCAATTGCTAATGTTTATACAAAGTATATAAGACTACAAGACATGTACGTAGAAATCCCTCAAAACCAGACATTCTAAACCGGGTACCCCCTTAAAACCATCTTTTTTTACTTATAAGTACCGTAGGTGTCCAGTTAGATGGGTTTCTCTGTATTTAGTACTTGTCTAATAAATGTTGTTTAAATTAGACACTTTTTAATATTTTAAAGGAAAGTCTCCATTGTGAGCGCTGATATGATGATAAAAAGTTGTGCTTATTTGATATTTTATACGATCTGATTCGCGAAATTCATTAACCTCCGGGTATCTAGCTGACAAATAGTCAGAAATATGGCCGTGGTGTACTGATCGGAATCAGCCTGTCTTCGTCATCATCACTAGACAAGTTGAATATTTCTATTGTTGTTTATATAATCTTCTATAAATATATAGAGGATACTCCCCGAGTGTCTTGTGATATCATAATTTATCAATGAGTTCTGATAAATTATGATATCACAAGACACGAGGGGGGTATTCTTTTTATCATCCATTATCATTCTTTTCATTTGAGACAGTTGTAAACAATGTCAGTAATGTGGGTTGAATGTCAGCGGTAGACGTGTTAACTAGTAGAACAGCAGTGGCGTGACATCACTAATGGTAGATTTAGCGCTGAAACAAACACAGTGACGTAACAAAACATTGTCTTGTCATTACAATTTGACCAATCAAGATTATAAAAAGCGATATCTCCTGCAGAGATATCGCAAATTATAGTGCCAGTGATATCTCCAACAAAAGCCTTTAATGGATGATAAATATCGATATGAGATTGTGTTCACATTGATTTCATGAAATAATCGGCTTTCATCAAGTATGACTTGACGGAAACACTACACATTCTACATGATGTTGTATTAACTGCAGTATTCAACTAGCTGCTGTGTTGCACTGCTGATATAAGGACATATGTACGAATGTCTGTCTACAGTCCATCCCATCATTCTATAAACATGTTTTGGGTTTTTTAAAAATAATTTCAGTTTGGTTTGACGTAATAAGAAAAACAAAAGTGTTTTGGAAATAACAAAAATATACTATTTTTGTGTGCAATTTACAAATAAATCAGCTCAGACATAAATAACTTGAAGTAAATAGCTATACAGAGAGATAGCTCTCGAATGGCAGAGAACTATGGCTAATGTGGAACATACAGGATATATCCTACCTGTATAGAAATTACATAAGAAATGAACCCAACAGAATAACAACAACATTATTTTTAAAGGGACATATACCCTAGTTTTTAAACACTACAGCATATTTTTCACTACTAGAGCTGTTTATGATCACTGAAATCAAACATTACAAGTTCATATTTTATTGTTTAGATTATCCATTTCCATACAACCGAAGTGTTTCTGGTCATCCTGGTGTTTTTAATAGCACAAAATGCATTTTTCATATTTTAAAAAATGCATTTTTCATATTTTTAAAAATGCATGTGCGTCTGAGAAGTAACGCTTATTGATTCAAGTTCTAGTCTTTTTTAAAGGATATTTCCCGGTTTTAGCATCACAAAATCTTCTTTCACTCTGTTGTAACTTTATTCAAATGTGTTACAGGTTTGTAGATTAACTAAACTTAGTGTCCATTTTCACGGGTTGAAACTAGGGTCTGCACCTTTAAATCACAGTAAGTGTATGACAGAATTTTTTTCTCATGCACACATTTTAAGAATATTTTACCCAGTTTTTATAGACTATGTTCATTAGGATACTTGAGTACAAGTTTTTATAGCCCAATTAAGTACTCAGATGGTAAGCAAGAGCTAGACGGACATTTGGTAAGAGAGCGTGCTAACTGTCCAAATGTCTGTCTATAGTTCAATTCAGTTCAATCATTTATTTCCGTATATTAATTATACAGACATGAACAATAATATCAACATCAAGAACAATATTTTTATAAAATGATGGGACGGACTATAGCTCTTTTACTGTCCTCGGGCTAAAGTATTTACAGACGTTCGATTGATTGGTGGGTGGGAAGCACTGGCCACACCTGAGCATGCTGATTAAATTAATGATCATTTGATGTAATCAGCTTATAGAGCTTTTATATAACTAGATGTTCTTGTTGTTTTAAACAATAAACCTGCAATCTAATAAACCCGAAAACATTCAGAAATAATACGCTAAATCCAATTGTAGGATCATCGGATCTATTGTGAATTTGACTTTATTTTAAAATGTATCCTTCCTTTTTTTCAGGATGCCACGGAAGTCTACTTCTTGGGGATATTTTGTGTAGAAGCAATGCTTAAAATTGTAGCTCTAGGATTCGTGTTACATAAAGGATCTTACCTACGCAACGTGTGGAACATAATGGATTTTATAGTAGTTGTTACTGGGTAAGTCCAAAACAATCCCTGTTGTTCTGTACAAGTTGAACTTTAATAATGAGGTGGCTGAAAACAATTATAAGTATCTTAATTCTAAAATTTACTTTTGATTAATTTCTATAGGAACAATTAATACATCAATTACATATATGTAAACATATATGCACATTCTTTATAAGGCCTAAACAAAATTGTGTTTCTGGGGAACCCCCTTATTTTTTATATACATGTATATATATTTAGGCTCTAAAATGTACTACACCACTAGAGCACATTGATTTAATAATCATTGGCTATTGGATGTCAAACATTTAGTAATTTTGACATGTACATGTAGTCTTAGTGAGGAAGCCTGCTACATTTTTCCATCAGTAGCAAGGTATCTTTTGTATGCTTCATCCCACAGACAGGATAGCACATACAATGGCCCATCCCATTTTGGCTCTAGTTCATCTGCTAGTTCTAACTCTATGAATTACATGTATCCCACAATATGATACGTATAGGAGTTTGAAAATAATTTTTTGTTAAACATAGACATATGGAATGATACTTTGTTGGGGGGAGAAGTCTGGAAAGAAATTACCCTCAGGGCCATAGCTAGTGGTGGGGAGGGGGGGGGGGGGGGCAAGGAAAAATCAGAAAAAATAGTAGAAACTTAAAGAAAATTATCTTTTTAACCATTTAAGGAGTTTTAGACTATTAACTACTCAAAATATCCTAGCTACTGCCCTGGCCCTGATATACATGTATTTCAAAAGGTAAAATAAGATGCCTAAGATCATTTTAAAAAACCCAAAATTGTATGAATCTATTTATTGTGTATATATCTTTCAAAATGATGCATGCCATTTTGTTCGACAGGTTGATTGAAGTGATATTTCCAAGTTTAGACCAGTCTGCTATAAGGTCACTTCGAGTGCTCAGACCGTTAAAGTTGGTTAATGGCATTGAAAGTGAGTTAGAGAGACCTAATGGCCACTGCCTGTTTTGAAAGCTGAGGGTCGTGGGTTTTTAGATCATTTTCAACCCTCATACCTCTCCCGTGGACCCTGGTTCCTTTAAAACCTGCTTATCAAATAAGGAATTTTAAGCAAAGATGTTTATGATACACACTATAATATATTTTTTATTTAGATTTCATTAAAATTCTTTAATATTGATTTATTTATTTAATTTTGTGGCTATAGGTTTTTGGATTGCTTTTCTCATTGAAATATGACATTTTAAATGTCTTTATTTGGCACCATTTTTTAAATGTTGACTTCATTATTTTTACTGTCTAATGAAAGGTTTATTTTATTGCATTCCATCATGCAATGTAGACATCAGTTGAAAACATGTGTAGTGATGTTTTATGTAAAACTGACTACATACTACGGTGAAGACATTCAGAATGTGTGCTGGCAGTTGATTTATTTCCCTAAATCTCTAGGCAGCCATTAGTTGATGAATTTGCTATGATTTGTTTTGTACTGAAAACCATAGAGGAAAAAGAAAAATCAAAATTGCTATATTTAAGTAGTAGTATCATGGGCAAATCTATATGTGTATGTATTATATGTATATGAATACTATGTATTATTCATCAAGTTGTTATTGTAATTATGGTACAATTAGTACCGAAACTTCTTAAACAGTTATGAATGTAGGAATCTTGACCATTCCCAATTCAGAAGCTCCTTATGCTTGACACATTTTTATTTTTTTATTTATTCCCAAATTCCCCTTTGTCAGAGATTAATCTGCTTTGCATTTTAAAATAATTTACTTAAATTAACTAATTTATAGCATTTATAATATTTTTTTATTTTTTGCCTCCATTTTTAAGTCTTTTTGCTGAATGAAGGAGCATATAATCATATTTGAAGTCTTTTAATCTTTTATACTGCTGTTAAATTCCCTTGATGTTTGTACCATCAGTTTAATATAACAAAAAATACACATTTTCAAGATAGCTCTAAGAAATTATCCAAAATATAGATGTAAATTGTGAAGTTTATACTGGTATATCAGCTGTATATATGTACACATAAAATATAAATGCATTTGGATTTTTTTTTTAAATAAAGACTACATTTTCCTCAAACAGAATAGCACATATGAACCAAATGAATATACAAATAGCTAAATCATTTGACACCCACTATAATTATGAAAATCAAACCTTTTTTCTTTTCCAGTTTAATACTTTTTAAATTATCTTTTCATAATTAATTAATTCTCTTCCCGTTTTTTGATGAACCATTTTGCCCATTAATTAAATTTTTGTTCTTAATTTTTTTTGATCAAAAGGGACTTTCATTTTTCAGAGCCAGCTCAATCTCTGCCATCAATTTAACCCAATCCTTATTCCATCCTTACCTTGGTTCCCAAATTTGTTTTTGCTTAGGTTTATCACCTTGGTGCATTCCTCCAGCAAGAAGAGCTCCTCATTTGACCTGCGGACTCTGCGGGCGGTTAGGGTGCTTCGGCCCCTCAAGTTGGTGTCGGGCATTCCAAGTATGTAGGAGCCTCATCCATTTCATTTTTGTCTGAGCTGCTGTATATTATTAATTTATTATGCAATTTTTCTTCTTTTTCTATCATTTACTTTAATTACTGGTATTATTCTTTTTATATTAAAATAATTATGTTTTTTACTAATACAGTAATTTGATATTAATATTATATATATATATATATATATGTGTGTGTGTGTGTGTGTGTAAATGCAGGCGTTGTTTTTTTTAATTAGTATATTTATTTTAATGCTAAATAAGTGAAATATTTAAAAAACAGATTCAGCAAAACTAATAAATTCAAATAAATTCATCCATCTTTTAACCTGCTTGCATATTTGTCCTCTTTTGTTTGTCTTAATTAAAATAGAATATCAGTAAACCAGCTGTTGAGCTTAATTTTAACTGCATGCAAGATATTAATACACATTATGTGTTATTAATGCATATAATTATATGTGTTACCATTTTGTTTGCAACATAAAATTTTAGTTTTAAAAGACTTGAATATTTGACATAATTTTAATAAAACATTTCTCATGTTATTACATCAGAATAAATAGTCAAAATCAACATAACTGTTTTTACAAGTATGCTGATAACAGTAATCAGGATGTCATTTAATAATAAATGTTCAGTCTAAAGCCTATAATATTAATAACGTTTTCCACAGTTTCCAATAGGATATTGTTAACTGCATGTATTACAGGATTTGTTTTGCTAAATGATTAAGATTAATTAAAATATTTGTTAAAGTATTATTATAGAAATGCAGTTAGCCATATTTACTCTGTTAAACATTAGTATACCAATTTAATATATTATTTTCAGTACAATAGTGCTTAACATTTTTCTTTTCACAATTTCAGGTTTACAAGTAGTATTGAAGTCCATTATAAGAGCCATGGCTCCTTTGTTACAAGTGTGTTTATTGGTGCTTTTTGCAATTATCATCTTTGCCATCATTGGCCTAGAATTCTATGCTGGTGCTTTCCATTTTGCCTGCTTCAGAGATGATACTACCTCCAGAACAGAAGGTAAATTATTTCATATTCATCTTTCTTTACATCTTTATTTATAAAAAGGAAGGGCATGATGTAGCCCAGTGGTAAAGTACTCACCTATGTGCGGTTGGTCTAGGACCGATCCCCATACATGGGCCCATTAGGCTATTTTCTTGTACTAGCCAGTGCACCTCATCTGATACCATCATTTATGAAGCAATAACTTATCAGGGCCCCATTTTATGAAGCGATCTTAGTTCTAAGATCAACTTAAATGCATAAGTTAGCTATGCACTTAGGTGATCTTAACGCTAAGATCGCTTCGTAAAATGGAACCCATGTATCATACTATAATTTTATATTGAATCCATTTTAATAAGTGGTAAAAATATGCAAATATTTTGTTTCAAACAGTCATGTGTATGTTTAAGCATCACAAAAAAAGATATCCTTCAGTCAATTTACATTATAAGGGTTCCAGCATTTTTGTTAATGAAAGGATACATCATATGGTTAAATTTATTATATTATTATTATTGTAGAGATACATGCATGCAAGGTGATGTCATTTAATTTGAAAAAGTGTATTTAGTGTTGGAACACATGAAATTTGTTATTATTATTATAAAATTACAAGAAGTTATTTGGTATTGGGCTTTTTAAATCTTGATATGCATGGGCAGATAAAACTGATTATATGTCGGTATATATATGGTTTACAAAAAAAAAAAAAAAAGTTGAAACTAAAACTTTGTACCATCCAGTAACTGTAATGTATATATTAAAAACTTAAAAAGATATTTTGAGATTTATTGTGCATGAGGCCAAAATAATGATGCCACAATCCGAATCCAAACAGTTTTTAAATGCTCACGTCCTTCAAGATTCCGGCATTTCCATCCTGGCCCTTGCCTCTGGTATGACCTAGCTAGGACTTGATCCAGGGTGGAAGGGTACGTCACAATATCTTGATGGCTGGTGATAAACAATGTTTTGAGGCGTCATTAAAGTTTTTGTTTCTTTTCTTTTCTGCATATTAATTTTCTTATCATTTAATTTTTCAGATGACATTGACAGTGGAGATGAAGAGAGTATACGACCATGTGCAAACAATCCCAATTCAGGAGGATTTAAATGCCAACTAAACATATCACACTGTGAGCTAGGCTGGCGAGGACCCAATTCTGGGATTACTAGTTTTGACAATATAGGATATGCTATGTTAACTGTGTTTCAGTGCATTACCATGGAGGGGTGGACTTCAGTATTGTATTATGTGAGTGTTTCCGTTCAGTTCAAGTTGGTCTTCTTCACATGGAATTATATCTACAAGTCTGTGGTGTTCATGTCTTCACGTGGGGGCTCTTCAGAGCATCAAATTTTGTGTGATTATATGATGGAAGGGTGGATGGATAGAATGGGTTATAAGTAGAAGATTGGAATGAATGGGTGGATGGTTGGTTTGCTTATATGGGTGGGTGGGTGGATGGATGGGAATGGGTGGATGGATAGATTGGTTAGATGGATGGGTGGGTGGGTAGATTTTGGGTGCATGGGTGGGTGGATAGATGGATTGGATGGATGGATGGGTTGGTATTTCTTGGATGGATGGGATGGGTGAATGGATAGAGTGGTTAGATGGCTAGATGGATGGGTGGATGGGTAGGTTTTGGATGGATGAATAGGTGGGTGGGTGGATGGATGGTAGAATGGATGGATGGATGGATGGATGGAATGGCTGGATGGATAGATTGGTTAGATGGATGGTGGATAGGTAGGTTTTGAATGGATGGATTTGGATAGATGGATGGGTTGGTATTGCTTGGATGGATGAATGCATTGGGTGGAATTGATGGGTGAGTGATTAGTGTTTAGATTGGTGAATGGATGATATTGATTAAATGAATGGGTGGACTGCATTGATGGATGGATGGACATTTTTTCATAAATTCTGGAAGAGCCCCAAATGAGATGAGTTTGGAGAATTTTATCTGGCTGTTTGGGACATTGTGCTGCTTATAAGAGGTGGCCATTTGAACAGGTTTGACTGGTTTCAAACTGGTATGTTTGACATTATTTTAATTACATTTAAATAGCTACAGAAATTGAGGACGTGCAAGTATCAAGTTGAATTATTTATAATTCTTGGTTAAGTATTAGATATGGATTATAGTGGTGAAAAACATACATGTAATAAAAATAAGATTATATTATTATATTACAAAACCAAGCAGACGTAATTTACACATCATTATTAGCAGACACATATATGTTCCTCAGAATTGTCTTCTTTTCAGAATTTTTTTTAAATTAATGCTTGTCAAAATTAAAAAAATGTTTTTTTATCTTCATCATTATAATTAAATATTGCATCAAGTGGCCAATAAAACATAATTTTGTATGTATATTTATATACTGAGATGCATTATGAAGATTCATATAACTGAAATATTAAATGTGATTTTTGTTTCTCATTTTAAAGATTATTATTTAATTTTTCTTTGTAACTATTTTGTTTTCAGACAAATGATGCCTTAGGAAGCAGCTTCAATTTTTTATATTTTATACCTCTCATCATCTTGGGATCGTTTTTCATGCTGAACTTAGTTCTTGGAGTCCTCAGTGGGTGAGTTCTTTACTAACATCGTAGTACACTGATCACAACTGGACAAAGGCCATGGTATGTACTATCCTGTCTGTGGGAAAGTGCATATAAAAAATTTCTTACTGCATAACTAGGAAAAATGTAGTAGGTTTCCTCTGATCACTATATGTCAGAATTACCAAATGTATGACATCCAATAGCTGATGATTAATTAATCAATGTGCTCTAGTAGTGTCGTTAAACAAAACAAACAAACTCTTTACTAACATCATAGTACTCTGATCACAACAATTCAAAAAACACAATAATATAATAATGTCACACCAATTTTCTGAACTGATACTGCTTGGTGAGAACATATGTATTATTTGTGGTTCAAATGGCAATGAAGTGAAAGGAATATTAGTTTAATGTCTCTTCAGTGCATTATAAACTGTGGATGTTTCATGTCAAACACATAGTTATTTCAATGTTTGGGGGGGGGGGGGGGAGGGGGGGGGAGGGAGAGAGGGGGGATGGAGGGAGGGAGAGTATAAGATAGAGAGAGGGAGAAAAAGAGCTACTCCTCCCACACATAGGCATACGGGCCTAACGTTCAGGGTAGAATGGTGGAAATACATGGTAAAAAGGTCTCAGACTGGCACAATTTCCCCAAATATCTGTATGTTATTTTCCCAAATATCTGTATGTTATTTGCCCAAATTTGAAGTTTTGCTCCAGTACTAATGGGGGGGGGGGGGGGGACTGCTCTTTTATGCTTATGCTCCCACACAGGGTACTTCTATATAATTCTACCAAACAGCAGCAAGATATCTTTTATACCCTGGCCTTTTAGGCACCATGCATGCAGACTTAAGGCACTGGCAGGATGGTGAAAAACATGGGTCGATAAAGTGCAGTCAGCCCTACTATACCCATTTAACTTAGAGCTGCCACTGAGCTACATGTATATGACCCCCCATGCCACCAATGCTGGTTCAGACAGAGATAATCTAGGTGACTAATTAGGAAGGAAGGAAATGTTTTATTTATCGACACATTCAACACATTTCATTTTCAGTTATATGGCGTCGGACATATGGTTAAGACCACACAGATATTGAGAGAGGAAACCCACTGTCACCACTTCATGGGCTACTCTTTTCGATTAGCAGCAAGGGATCTTTCATATGTACCATCCCATAGACAGGATAGCACATACCACGGCCATTGATGTACCAGTCATGGTACAGTGGCTGGAGCGAGAAATAACCCAATGGGCCCACTGACGGGGATCGATCCCAAACCGACCGCGCATCAAGCGAGTGCTTTACCACTGGGCTACATCTCGCCCCAGGCGACTAACCATGAATACATTACAAAACAAATATTTCTGCATAATGCAGAGTTCAGAGGTCTCTTTGTTGAGAGGCAGTTGTTACACAGGATGCCTTTTCCCAATAGACTTCACTGCTGTTTGTGCGAGCTAACATATTGTACTCTTGTTGCATTACTAATTTATCTTTCACAAAAAAAGTAGATCAGGATGATAAAAACTAATAGAAATCTGTAGTAATCCATTAATAATCTATTCATATCGAGATACTAATAGATGTAGTTTTTTAAATAAATATTTCATGTGGATTGGTTCATTGTGTTTGTTGCATCGATCAATAAATGATGCACGTTTCTGAAAGAGCTTGTCAATGAGAGAAGAAAAAGAATCGATAGCCAGTTTTGTTTATACTGGAAACCAGATTAGGCCGTGTTTGTAAACCGGGTGAAAATGTCTTTCATGCAACAGACCCCCAAAACTACTTGATGAAACGGAAAGACAAAGAACGAACTGATTGCGTTGTATGCCGTGACAAAAAAGCTATTTGAAATTAAGTCATATTGCGGCATTTGATATTGATTTGGGGTTTAATGTACTGTTGCACTTGGGGGAAATTCAATACTTGATTGATGGTTGCAGATAATGCAGCCTTGAATAGCAGACACAGATAAAGTGCTATCAGTCGTACGACACTGGGCTGCTGGAACAACCAGCCTCGGTGGTGTAGTGGTTAAGCCATTGGTCTCAAGGCTGGTATAAGTTAAAGTGCTATCAGTCGTATGACACTGGGCTGCTGGAACAACCAGCCTCGGTGGTATAGTGGTTAAGCCACTGGTCTCAAGGCTGGTATAAGTTAAAGTGCTGTCAGTCGTACGACACTGGGCTGCTGGAACAACCGGCCTTGGTGGTATAGTGGTTAAGCCACTGGTCTCAAGGCTGGTATAAGTTAAAGTGTGTTTTGTTTATCATCAACACAAGAGCACAATGATTTATTAACCATCGGCTATTGGAGGTCAAACATTTAGTGATTTTGACAAAGTCTTAGAAAGGAAACCCGCTACATTTTTCCATTAGTAGCAAGGGATCCTTTATATGTATCATCTCATAGACAAAATAGCACATACCACAAGGATAGCACATACCACAGCCTTTGATATATGGATGTGAATTATAAGCACTATGTACCTATTGTTCTTTTTTCTGGGAGAGACCCTACTAATTGCTATTTTTACCTTTAATAACTATTTAATATCTTTCTGCATGACATAATAATTAATATGTACATAAAAACAGACACATGTACCACCCCCAGTATATTTGCATCAATTTCGTTATCTAAACTGCAGGTACAATCATTACAGTTAACATTTTCCCCAAGCCGGTACATCAAGCCAAGTCTATCAATGTTTGATTATAATGAATAATTGGGGCATCACTGTTCACATCCCAATACCAACTCCCACTCAGTGGGTTTCAACAGCTCAATTAATGTGCAGATGTAAGGATGCTGCACCCTCGTTTTTCTCAGTAACCACTAACAACTAACTGACTTGGGATAGGCGTGTTCGAAACCATAGTGGTATATGGACACGTTAAACCACTAGTCAAGTCAATGTAGTCATAATAGCTGTTGATGCATGGTATTGTGGTCTATTAGAGTGCGCTGTGCGGCCCAATACCTCTGACTTCAGCACTGGAGGTTTCTGTTAGGGTTACCTCACCCTTAGTCCATATCAGTCTAGCCTCTACCCATTGACCAGTCCAGCCTGGGTGTCCCTAACAGAAGTCAAAGCTCCTGCTGGCATAGAGCTCACTGGGCCACTGAGACATACAAGCCCCCTCACCACGTCAAGGAATGGACTATGAAGGGGCAAATTTGTTAATTTCTCAATGAATGTAAAACTGTTGCAATAGTGTATTGGTTGGGACTAGGAAACCCCCAATAAGACCACACTGCTTTGATGTTATGACCCATGCACCTCAGACGAGCTCAACTATGCGATCTTTTTCACTGTCATTACTATATGAAACCATGCATTCTGTCTTGTCGTGTGAGTACATATGTAAAATATATTAGATATCACATAAATGTACAAATGGCATACATGGTTATTGTACACATTTGATGTTTTGATTGACAGCCAATAGTGATGAGTGTGACATATATCATGAGGGTCTATCTCTGCTGTCAATCAAAATATTGAACGTGTGCAATAACCATGCATGCATACCACAAATACATTTATGCATTGACTTGTACCACATCCCTGAGTGACGTTGCATGACACAATAACAAACTGTCTTACTCAGTGAGAGGTGAAGTTTAAAATTTGTGCAGTTATACTGATTTATTGCACACTTTTATCAATGGGGAAAACAACCTAAGCATGGTTCAATTTGTTTGTATGTACAGTGAAATCCCTCTAAACCGGACACCCTTGGGACCAAGACAAATGTCCGGTTTAGAGAGGTTAAATTCTGTCTTGTTTTTTAAAAAGGAACTCTGTAAAACATCCGGTTTTGAGGGAATTCCGGTTTATAGAGCATCCGGTCTTGAGAGGTTTCACTGTATATGTATTTGGTAGAAACTTTGTTTCAATTTCTTAATTTTTCTTCAATCATTTTGCAGAGAATTTGCCAAGGAAAGAGAACGTGTAGAGAACCGTCGAGCTTTCTTCAAGTTGAGGAGACAACAACAGATAGAGAGAGAACTCAATGGTTATCTGGAGTGGATATGCAAAGCTGGTACGATCAAATCCTATGACGTCTTACAGCATTTCTATTTGATTGATGTAGCTTAGAACTGAATACTAGTATCTGATTGTAGTGTGTGCATGTACGTCAGTGTGTGTATGTGTGTGTGTATGTGTGAGCATGTACGCCTGTGCGTGTATGTCTGTGTATGTCTGTGTGTGTGCGCGTGTGTGTGCATCTATGTCTGTGAGTGTGCGTGTGTTTGTGCATGTGAGTTTGTTTGTCTGTCTGTGTGTGCATGTATGTATGGGGATGTATGTCTGTGCGTGTGTGTGTGTGTGTGAATGCATGCATGTGTGTATGCGTGTGTGTGTGTGTGTGTGTGTGTGTGTGTGTGTATACATAATAAAATATACTATTCATTGAAGAAAATTTTGTTTTAAAATAATTTAATTTCAGTCAAAGTAAACTTAAACAATTATAGACACTGCTTTCACCAAGCCAAATCATATTATTCCACTGTAGAACTGAAAGATAAATATCATCTAAAGCTGTATAAATTTATACTTTTATACTTAAGTCACTTAAATATACTTTTGAATGTGAATTTTTCTCCATGCTTAAAATTGAATATAACATCAGGGCTAGAAATGAAAAAAAAAATCTACATGCACCAGGTGCATGCTGAAAAAAAAGTTACATGCACCATTAAAATTCTGCATGCACCAAAAATAAGGTAAATCCTGTTAACAATGAGGAAAATACTATTTTAATTACCCTGATTACAATGTTGATTTTTTTTTATACGAAGCTATTCGGAATTATTCGGCAATACCTATATTTATTTATTAACAGTACCGGAATGTTATACAACTGCGTTTATTACTGATTCTTGATCAAATTTGAACATTTCACCCAACGTAAACGCCTTACAGAAATCTATAATAGGCCTATTACGAATATTTGTGTTTAGTATTAAGCAAGTTATCAACTTTTTTAACTCGATAAGATCTGTTGGTATAATATAAATTAGCCTACGGAATTCGACGAGAAGTTGTGATTGAAATAATCACTGGCTGACTTCGAGTCAACTACGCGAGTAACGCACCTGCACGTTTGCAATCATCTGATCAAGTGCCCATATCTGAGGTCGAAAATGTTCAAGGCAGTTACGGTACATTGTATTGATCACAGATCTGGCGGAGTTCAATTTGTCATGGACGATAACTGTGTAATGCGCGTGGATATCCCAAAGTCGGTCTCGACCACCTTCCCTAATACCGTTCATGGACATAACCGAGATATTGCCGGCAATTTTCGCAAATATATTTCATGGAAATGACGGAACAACCATTGTTGTAAGTAGGATTATGGGATACAAAATGGATGCACCCATAAGCTAAAAGTTAGAGTTTTCATGTGGCGAACAGATTACGAAATGCATACGAAAATTCAACAACTTGAGTCTGAATCTGGTAGACAACAGGCTACTAGTATATGCAATACACAGTACTTGAAAAATATTAGCATGCACCGCGTGCACCCAGTTTTAAAAGTTACATGCACACGCAAAAATCAGCATGCACCGGTGCATGTACTAACACTGCATTTCGAGCCCTGAAAATTTTATTGCTAAATTATTATCTGATTAGTTGCATATCATTATTCTGGCCCAAACTTAGATAATTTTCGGTTTGTTCTAGAAGAAGTCATTTTATCCGAGGATAAAACCACAGATGAAGAAAAAATTAAAATTATTGAAGGTACGTATATTTTACAGGTACTCTTACGTACCCTATAGATATATCTTTCCTGTCTCTTTTATGTTGTCTCTTGATCTTTCTCGGTGTAATGTTGTATGTAAAAATACATGTATCTTCAGTTTATTTAAAATATCATAGTGCCTACTATGACATCTAAATATTCAGTGATATATAATACCTATTTCAAAATAAAAGCTGAAATGATAAATTTAATGGCTAAAAACTCTATTCTGTACTCGTACATTTGTATAAAGGTAATTTTTTTCTGCAATTGAGATCAAATCAATGATACTTAATTTTATGCATAAAAAGCTGAAATCCAATAAAAAGCTGAGAAAACAACATCCCTGTATATTGCCTCTATGTGATATGATGCTATCAGGATGAGTTCAGTATATGAGTTTATCATAACGGTAAAATCAGTCCATTAGTGTTGGATGAATAAGCTCATGTTACACACATGCCATATCGCTATATACAACATGATGTCAAAGGCAAATGTTATTTGCTGTAGTAGAGAACTGAATTATTCAGCTTTTAATCTGATTTCAGTTGTTATTGGGGGGTTTTCTTGTGTTTTTTATTTTACATTAGATTTAATCTAAAATGCTGAAAAATTACCTTCTTTATTTCAGTATGTTTTAGAGGTTTTGGCTTTGAAAAAAATATATCGGCTTTTATTTAGAAATGAGTAGCAAATCCCTTTTGTTTCTTGTTTTCTGTTTGTTAATTTGTTCCAAAAATGCTAAATATTTTGATTCACAGACAAAGAATTATACTGGGTAGTATTGCTGGGCTTACTAAGGAAGGAAATGTTTTATTTAATGATGCATTCAACACATTTTATTTACGGTTATATGGCGTTGGACATATGGTTAAGGACCACACATATATTGAGAGAGGAAATCCGCTGTCGCCACTTCATGGGCTACTCTTTTTGATCAGCAGCAAGGGATCTTTTATATGCACCATCCCACAGACAGGATAGTACATACTACAGCTTTTGTTAAACCAGTTGTGGAGCACTGGCTGGAATGAGAAATAGCCCAATGGGTCCACCGACGGGGATCTATCCTAGACCGACCGCATGTTTCTTACTAGGTACATATGTTAGCTGAGGCATGGGCTAAGGGTTTTCACTCAAACAAACACACACACGCACACACACAAATATATACGCACGTACACATGAGGCACACACGCACAATCATACACACAAACAAACACACACAAACACATACAAACACACACACATGAGGCTAAAGCATTTTTGTACAATGCAACTTTAGGCTGTTCATGGAGATAGGTACCCAAGGAAAATGTATACCAAAGTGTCCATTTGGTTCATATTTGCACCTCCCCCGTTCTCCAGGTCGTGCTTTGGTCTGTAAAATCTCCAATCCAACCAACCTATTCACTGTCTATGCTCTGGGGCAATAAATATTTTCAAAACAAAACAAAAACAAAAACAATAAGACCCCACCATCTCCAGTTCCAGGTTCATGGCTACTTTAATATACATATAGTATAAAGATTCTTTGGGTTTCTCTATGGAAAATTATCGCATTGGATTTCTTCTATAGTTCTTCAAGCCATCTTGTGTTTTGCTCTATGAAAACAGATCACAATGATAACCATAAGAAACCCGGCCCCTGGTTGAACAGGGCTCAGCTGCCAAGAGAATCGACCAATAACAATTCCATGGCATACGGTCTTCCCATCCAAGTGCTGGAGGAGTACGGCATTGAAGCATTGGACGAATGCACGCCTACTCCCGAAGACTCACATTTATACAGTTCACAAACTCTAGGTCTGACATTTCATCTTCGGCTTAGGTCTTTGTCTTTATCCACCAACTGCAACTCAACCCCCATACCCTCCTCACCCCACCCTAGTACTGGTGCTGGTGCTGCATTGTTTATTAATAACCTTATTTGGTATTATGGTTTATCTTGATGATATACTTTCCAGACACTACAATGTATATAGCTGCATTGGCATTTTTATATTAAATGCTGAATGCTTAGAAAATAGTACACATTTTTTCCTGATTTGGTAGATATAATATTTGGGAATTTTAGTATTAAAATAGCTTTTGATTTTCAGTAGTAGACCCAGAAGCATGTGGATTTAGGAGGAGTGGTTAGGGTGGATAAATTCAAAGATTTTTATAACTTAAAACAGTGCTCCACAACTGGTATATCAAAGGTCATGCCATGGTTGAGGGAAAGTACATATAAAGGAGCCCTTGCTGTTTATCAGTAAGAGCAGCTGTGTGTGACAGTATAATTATTACTATGTGTTGTACAGACTTTCATTATTGATGTGTATCGGTTTAACTGTATCCATGCTTTCCCATCAGTTCTGTCCATGTAAAACCCCATAGTCAGAAAAAATCGCACTTCAAAATAGGTTTCATAAATTCATCATTTTAATTATATACTGAATTCAATCTGTACCAGTAAATCAACTTGGCCTTGCCTTTTTTTAATAAATTAAATATTTACTTTTTAGACTTAAGCCAGTATGATATATTTATAATCAGCAAAATTATTTTAGATCCGGTAGATATTTGTTGGCATTTTTCTTTCTTTATGGTTCAGATTACATTAGTAGTTTTTTTTTTACAAAGCTTACAAAGCTTGCATTTTTGTGTGCATCATTTGTTAAAATATATTCAAATAATGTTTAGAAATCATTTGTTGTCAAAACTTGTAATATAACACTAGCAAAAACTGACCAAAAATAGTCCATTGACCCAAAATTAATTTTGTTGAGTGTAGTTATAGTCATGTACAAAACTAATAAATGTGAAGTATTTGTAAAATGTGTAAGACCATGCATGGCCTATCCATTCATTTGCAAGTAAAAGTAGTCCATTTGTTTTGGAAACCAATAATACACATGTAAAATATGCCATAAAACAGCATGCTGAAGGAGCATTAATTAAGCTAACATGCTGAATTGCTCATGTTTTAAATTTTTGAATTGTGGGATAGATAACATGGGAGAATTCCAAAACAAGAGATACAGCTGTTGTTTCTTAGATTTATTATTTCATTATTCGATCATTACTCATTATTTCACACCTCCATAATTAAAAAAAACAATTATCAGTCACCCTTTCCATTCCTAATCCAACTCTTTTTGTAGAATAGGACCTTCAATGCATCATCCATTTTACAGCGCTCATCTTTTTGGAGCTGATTTTTAGAAGCAAATTATTATTATTATTTTTTTAATTCTTTTAATCTCCTTTTTGGTGGTAATAAATATGTGTTTTATACATGTATTACATTAATTGCACATAAATTTTAATGACTTTCATCAGTAGCTTAGTTGTTTGTTCTGAGCTCTGTATGGTCTTTTTAATGCAGTAATGTTATTAACAGCTGCTAAAGGGTAGTGAATGTTGAAAAATGCATTTCAAATTATTTTAAATTAACTGAAGCTTAATATTTGAATGGTTTTGAGGTGAAATGTTTTGAGTGACATACATGTATTTGCACTTAAATTGGGCATGATTATTTTGAGCATACATATTTTGGGCATAACCAGTTAAAAATTATCACCTTTACTTTGGTATAATCTAAGCTTTGATTGTTTATAGTTGTAATGGCCAAGCTATTCTTTTCTTCCACTGTTTGCCAGATGTTCTCTGTTTATTTACAGAAAACCAGTGTGTTTTCTTAATTTGAGAATGGCCTGAGTTAATACACGGTATATGGTTATGCTTCTATCTCTGCTGAATTTCTGGTTCAGACCTTTCACATCATTTCAGTGTTGGACTATACAAGCATCATGCATACTAATGGAAACAGTTGTTTTCTGTACACACATGTAGCGTGTATGTAGCAGGTTGCTGAAATCATGGAAACAAAAATCCATTACTCATTATCATGCAGTATAATCTATCATTACCATGATTAGGCAAAAACAGTTTGCAATGGATTTCAGTGATCACAGGGCATGAAACTGAAAATGTGTTTCCCATAAAATTTGAAATCCTAAGATCTGGAGACGATTTCACAAAAATCTGTTATTGATGACTGAAATCATACTTTACTTAGATTTTATTGTGTAGATTATCCATTTCCGTACATTCGAAGTGTTTTTGATCATTCTGGTGTTTTTAATATCACAAAATGCATTTTTCATGTTTTTAAAAATGCACGTGCGTCTGAGAGGTAACAGTTACATGTATGGAGTCAAGTTTTAGTCTATTTTTAGAGGGTATATATTTGCCCATTTCAAAGTCACAGACTCATGTTTCACTCAATTGTAATTTTATTCCTATGTGTTACAGGTTTGTAGATTAACTTAACTTAGTGTTAATTTTCACGGGCTGAAACTAGGGTCTGTCCCTTTAATTTTACTCAGAAAATTTAACATTATGAAAGATGGAGCATTATAAGGATAAAAGAAAAGGAAATACGTATAATTCAATCTCTATTAGTTATACTGTTAGATTCATGCAAATTGTGATTAATAATGGTCATAAATTTACATTTACATGTACATTTTGTATGTGCAAAACTACGGTTTACAATGTTTTGTGAAATTTGTTTATGTACTGGTACTACCGGTATATATAGGCTGTCATTACTTTCCAGCTTTATACTGCCCTTAATGAACAAGGACATGTACATGTAATTATATTGTCTGAACTGACCACTCATCACAGACAATGAATGATGTACTGTAAATTGTAAAATATTAGCATTCTTAAACTTTAGCGAAATGCAAATAAATAACATATTAGTGACATAAAATTTTATTGAGGCCATCATATCAAACACTAAGCAGAAGTTTAAGTTATAGGATCAGGTAATATTTTAAATCAATTTTGACATTTATACATGTACACATGTATGCAGGTATAATTACAAACAACTTACATTTAATAGGAATTTGCAGTAATGTGCATGCTAACTATCAATTGTTGTTTACTATCCATTTGGTTTAATCAATATAGCATGTAACCATTGTTATGTGTTCAGTTAAGCACTGGCAAAGCAAACACACAAATGTTTTCCGAAACGGTCTGTTCTACATCATGAAATATTAGTATCTTGTATAACATCATTAAATTCACTAACATTTCCTGCTCACTAACATTTCCGTATGTTAACAGTAAATAATGAAAATAAATAATTCAAGGAAAACCGGAATTTCATTGCATGCCAACAGGATGCCTCCGGTTGTGTTAAAAGCCAACTTTGGATGATTGCATACCATGTGGTACCTGTGGCTATGTTAAAAACCAATTTTGGATCATTATAAATGATGTTTTACAGTTGACAAAACATGAATACTGAAAGAGATATATGACTTCATTTGTATTTGTGCATTCCAAAGGAATCTGTTAGTGAGCATGCATGTATATTGCTAATTTAATGCAGATCGAGGTAGAATTGATTGAACTGCACGTTTTACATCAGAAAAACAAATGAGATATGGTTGGATTTGAAATGTCAAAGCTGCATCCTGTCTCCCTATATCAGATCTGCATATTTCCAAACTGAATATGTAACAGCATCAATAGTTGATGATCATATTTACGGATGTTTGGCAAAGATTTAATTTAAATTTGTTTGTATAATCATTGGTTGATACCAGACTGACTATAGTCTTGGTTTTATTGTAGTAGTGATGAAAGGGAAAGGGAATGTTTTATTTAATGATGCACTCAACACATTTTATGTATGGTTATATGGCGTCGGACATATGGTTAAGGACCACACAGATACTGAGAGGAAACCCACTTTCGCCACTTCATGGGCTACTCTTTTCGATTAGCAGCAAGGGATCTTTTATATGCACAATCCCACAGACAGGATAGCACATACCACAACCTTTGATATACCAGTCGTGGTGCACTGGCTGGAACGGGAAATGGCCCAATGGGCCGCCTGACGGGGATCGATCCCAGACCGACCACGCAGCAAGCAAGCGCTGTACCACTGAGCTATGTCCTGCCCCTGAAGTACAGATGAAAACCAAAAGTATTTTCTTTAGGCTACTTAAACATTTTACCTGGCTGTCGGTCACATTAATTGAGTCAAAATTTCTAGTTATGAAGTCATGGTTTTTCTTCTTCTTTTTTTTTTGGGGGGGGGGGGGGGAGGGGGGCATTGATGGGGGAGGTCATATGGGTCCTGTGACCACCCACACCCATTTGAAGTGTATTTGTTCATGACTTTTTAAAAATTTCATTATCCACAATTTTTACTTTATAATTAAGCCAAGGATTATTGGGAAAATCACTTCTTATACCCAGTGCCTGCAGACTAAAATTTTAATATTCTTGAATTACTAGTAATTTCATAAAGATTGTGTGAAATCATTTAATCTGTAATTATTTTATCACAAAATGTTTTTGTAAAAAAAGCAAATTATATTGAACATGCAACTATGATAATGGACCTTTAATCGCTTGAGTTATATACACGAAGCTTTTGAAAGCTTCCACGCTGGTTCTTGAATACATGGTATAAAACACGGATGACTGTGTCAGGCTGTAACGGCCCATAATCCATTGTTCTGAAGTAAACGTGTAGATATAAAATGCAATATTGATCCGCTTTTGAAACCGATGACTAATCATCATGCCTATTTGTTATCAATATCCATTGTCATGCTTTACATAAAGCATTTAGTAAAGTGCTGCATTCGACATTCTCTAAGTGCATGCAATTATCTGTCTACACAAACAGTTCTTTGGAAATCATCACAAAATTCTGACACTATTAGTCTGCACTTAGTTTTAAATTGTAGAGACAATGTCACTGATCATGTCAACAACAAAAAGCAACCACTGCAGTTAGGTGCAGACAGAAAGACATTAAATAAATATGATGGTTATAGAATTTGTAACCTGAACACAACAAAAACACCAAAAACCAACCACAGTTATATGCAATCAGAAAGACATTAAATAAATATGATGGTTATACATATTGTAAAACCGTTATTCACAATCATGCAAGACATATCTCTCTGCACAATGCAGAATCAAAGGCCAAAATAGTGGTTGAATTGATTAACATCTATAAGAGGACAGCCACTCTTGAGGAGATCCATTACTAATGTATCCTTCCTGTACTGCCACAAATGAGACTGCCATAATTCTCAGTGTAGTTTACTAAATCAAAACTGTCACATGACAGAGATCATTTAAATAAATATAGCTGTGAGGACATGCACTCATAAATAAATGACTGTCAAAACAGTAATGATATCAGGTGTTTGCGAAAGGTGAGCATATCCTGCCCCTCCGGTGGTATCAGTCAAGAGTACTACCACCATAGCGGTTAAGTCTGTATGACCTTTCATCATAAAACAATGCAGTTGTAATATATTTGTATACTTCTGCTATAATCAGTTCTTGCCAGCTGTAAACTGTTCTTGCTAGCATTTATTTTTAATAAAGGAGAGATAATAGAAAGTGAGACAAAGTTGAGACCAAAGTGAGATAAATGTAGATCATACATGGCCTAATCCACTAAACTGTCATAAATTTGTGATCTCACAATGTTAGGACTATGTGATGATGCTTAATACTACCAAATCAAATCCCATAGACAACAGTAGTAACTAAAACTCCTACTTGCAGCATATCAATCAACATAAACGCCATGGATATAAATATTACCACCCCTCACCCTTAAAGCAAATCAGAAAAAATTGGGGGTCAAGCTGCTCATTTCTGAGATAACAGGTAGTGTCTATTACTACCCTAGTTCCACATAAAATTTGAGTACTTTTTTTTACAGTTACCTCATACATATTTCAAGCACAGGGCTACTTGACACAGTGATACTAGATGAAATAAAATTGCATACATTTTTTGCCCAGATGAAACTTCTTGTTTTTTTACACCCAACACACTCACATTTATCACCAATCACAGGACTTGTGCTGTTCACTTCTCTATCAAAAGTTTGGTGCACCTCGAACTTTGACCCAGCCAGAAGTTATTAGGTTTAGTACTACCGTAAGAGAGCACTCCAAAGTGAGATCAATTTTCACCAGAGTGAGATATGAGTCTTGATAAAAATTTGATAATATATAGACCACTGTGACTATGAGATGAGTTTAGATCAGAGTGAGATGAGATTAGATGGAGAGAGATGATCAGTCTATGGTAGAGAGATCATTTTAGATTTGAGTGAAATAACATAGACCAATTAAATGAGATCAAAGTTGGATTATTTCAGATCAAAGAAATTATTCTAGCTAGATTAGAAAGAAAGAAATGTTTTATTTAACGACACACTCAACACATTGTATTTACGGTTATATGGCGTCAGACATATGGTTAAGCACCACACAGATATTGAGAGAGGAAACCCGCTGTCACCATTTCATGGGCTACTCTTTTTGATTAGCAGCAAGGGATCTTTTATATGCACCATCCCACAGACAGGGTAGTACATACCACGGCTTTTGATATACCAGTCGTGGTGCACTTGCTGGAATGAGAAATAGCCCAATGGATCCACCGACAGGGATCAATATCCCACACCGACCGTGCTTTGAGCGAGCGTTGTACCATTGGGCTACATCTCCCCCCCCCCCCCCCACACTAGATTAGAGTGAGATAACATGACTCAAATGAGATCAGTCAAGATCAAGTAAGATTAGTCCAAATCAGGAGCTCATTCTATATTAAAGTGAGATGATGTTGGATCAATCTATGTGTGAGTGAGATCAGTCTGCATTTGGGTGATATAATGTACCCCATCTATAACTGGCACCAGTCTAGGTCCAATTAACGAGCTACTCTTGGCTTACTTATAATTTCTAAAACTATACGTAGCTCCCTATCTTTATCTTTTGGCTGACTGTTCAAAATTGCACCTAACTTTCTTCATCAAAAATATGCACCCATTCTCTTTGGCTTAATCCTACGGGACATCCCAAATTTCATAGCGCCATAACACCCTCCGCCTGTTACCTACAACAGCTTGCTCTGAATGTGCACGTTAAACACTCTGACCTGATCTGACCTAGATTGAGTGAAATAACTATCTAGATCCAAGTGAGATATCTACATGTATCTAGATCCTAGTGAGATATCTGTTTCGATCAAAGTGAGATGTATCTACATCAGAGTTAGGACATTCTACACCACATTGGTATCAGCTTACTAAACCAAATAACTTCCGGCGGGGTGCACCCAACTTTTGATACAGAAGATAACACCACAAGTCCTGTGATTAGTGATAAATGTGTGTTGGTTGTAAAAAAATTAGTTTTATCTGGGCAAAAAATGTATGCAGTTTTATTTCATCTAATACGTACCACCGTGTCAAGTAGCCTTGTGCTTGAAACATGTATGGGGTATCTGTGAAAAAAGTACTCAAATTTTGTGCGGAACTAGGGTAGTCATAGATGTTACCTGTTGTCTCAGAAATGAGCTGCTTGTCCCCCATTTTTTTCTGATTCACTTTAAGGGTGAGGGGTGGTAGTATTTATATCCGTAGCGTTTATGTCGATTGATACGCTGCAGGTAGGAGTTTTAGCCACATATGTTACTATTGTCGTCTATGGGATTTGATTTGGTAGTATTACACCCTTATAGACCATCATTGATATCAGCTTTGACCAGAGTTTAACACTTAATACCTGCTGATTAAACAATTAATGCTTAATTAAATAAATCTTTTTTTCCTGTTATAATTTTGCATTTTCTATTGATAAATATCTCCTGTGAAACACTTGTACTACTAGGTTGTGAATCTTAAAATATATGTGGTAGCCCTTACCGAAATGACTTATATTTTTCACTTATAAGTGAAGTATAAGTCGTTAATACTTTTCAAGTATAAGTGACTTATAAGTAAACGATTAGGATTTTGTATGCAAATGAGGTATCACTTATACAAAGTATATGTGACCTATAAGTGAAGTGTTAACCAAATATATAAGTGAAGTGTAAGTCATTCGCTTATATTTAACAGAAGTGTTATATATAAGTGACTTATAAGTGAAGTACCAGGTATAAGTGAAGTATAAGTAATTCACTGATATTTAACACAAACTGCTGTATAAGTAAAGTATAGGTGAAGTATAAGTGATTCACTGATATTTACAAACATTGCTGTATAGTGAAGTATAAGTGATTCACTGATATTTTACAAAAAATGCTGTATAAGTGAAATATAAGTGAAGTATAAGTGATTCACTGATATTTTAAAAAAAAACCCACTATAAGTGAAGTATAAGTCATTCACTGATATTTAACAGAAACTGTTGTATAAGTAAAGTATAGGTGAAATATAAGTGATTCACTGATATTTTACAAACATTGCTGTATAAGTGAAGTATAAGTGAAGTATAAGTGATTCACTGATATTTACAAACATTGCTGTATAAGTGAAGTATAAGTGATTCACTGATATTTTATAAAAACGCTGTATAAGTGAAGTATAAGTGAAATATAAGTGAATATCAAAGGTTGTGGTATGTTCTGTCCTGTCTGAGGTAAGATCATATAAAAGATGACTTGCTGCTTTTGAAACATGTAGAGAGCTTCCTCTGAATACTATGGGTCAGAATTAATTATCAATTTAATTTTTTACATCCAGTAGCCAGTGATGAACTAATCAGTGCTCTGGTGACATCATTAAACAAATGAAATTAGGCAGCAATCTGTCCCTGGAGGCCAAATTTCAATATTCTTAGGTAATTTACGTATTAATGCAACTGACCCTATCTCCACCCACAGAAATGGACACCAATTTTGGTCAAGCTACCAACTGGTAACAAATGTTTTGTCAAGAAAAAGAAAAAGAAAAGAAAAAAGAAGAGTGAAACAACAGGTTCAAAATCCATGAATACCATAGGAATTCCCATGACCCATTTAATTCAAATAATTGTTTTAAAAAGTTATTGTTCTTATGTCACCAGTACAGTATGACAGCACTTCCACACCCTATCTGTAAACTGTCAGCAAGACATAAAATTGAAGCACAATAGTCTTTAACAAAGTAGTGTTTCATTCTTCCCGAAGTGACCCACTAATACATGTATATCTGAACAGTATATGCAAAGAAATATTTTATAAATAATATAAATGAATATTTATTTTTAAATGTTAGATTGGATTCTCTCACATCCCATTTTTTCAGTTATGTCTTATTCACTGCCATCTTGATATATGTCATCCAACATTCAGATGGGATTCTGCAAAAGAAAAAAATATTTTATATAGTCTGAATAGATCTGCTATGTAATTAGCAATTGTTTAATGTAAACATTTAGTTCTTTCTATTAGTTTTTAAAGACTAAGTTAGAGAATCACAGCCTACCAAGTTTCAGATGTGGGGAATCAAAACTTCAGGAAGAAACAAACTTTCAGTTAAATTTTCAATTTTACTTCTAAAAATAATAGTTTAAAAAAATATTCAATCAAATCTCTAGAATAAACGTTAATTTTTGTATTAAAACAGACTTTGAAATATTCAATGTTGAACTTTAATTTTAATTAAGAAGAAACCAGAAAATAAAATACATACATGTATATACATATATTTTTAAACTCTTAAGTTCTGGAAAGTACTAGAAAGAATCATGCAAATAAGTAATAACTGTTTATAAATTTCTCTGATTCAACTGATTATGTTTTCATAAGTTTCATGTATTTGTATACATGTACATGTTGAGGATATTAAAGCTGGATCGATGATCAACTTTAATAAAACATCAGTCAGACTGATTTGTTCAGTACATGAACCATTACAACATGTATGCATCTGGAGATATATTATAACTGGTGAATAAATGAAAACATCCATTTTAATTTTGCATTTTGTAAAAAATATGATGACACTAGGTTTTTCTTTTTGGTGTTCTCTGTAGCATCTTTATTTTTTCTGAACAAACAATAGGTATTCTGACTTTAAAACAGTTTAATGTAAATGATATTAACATGCAATGATTGGGCTTATAAAAATTAATGTGTATTAAGCAAACATAAAAGCTAACAAATATGTTTCATGTTACTGTTTAAAATGTCAGTTATTACAACTGCCCCCATTTCCGTTGGGCTTTTAATTAGAACTGTGTGAAGTAAATTAATTACTCCCAGTCTGCTAGAAGTAGAGATACACATCCTTTTGATAAGACAGGTACAAAGTGATCAGGTGACAACTCCCATTATGATTCTCCTATAGACATTTTATTGCCCCAATTAGTGGAGCTATGTAATCCCTTTGTAAGGTGATATCTAAAGACTTCCAGTGTTTGTGAATTGCAGAAGTTGATGAACATTACATAAATTATTTTAGTTCATTTAATCAAAATATATATATATATATATTTATGATGCTTTTCAAGTTGGTTTTATCACATAAACTGTTTTAATGTACAATGGCACAAATGTTCCTCCATTGCTCCTATAGTCACAATGATCAAAATTATATTATTAAAAATTATAACTTATTAATACTTCCAAGCTATTAATTGATCATATGGATTTAAAAACTTTAAAATTTGCCTTGACATAAAAAAAGAAAGAAAAATCATGTTTGTTGGTAACAGAGGGAAACCACAAGTATATTTTAATTAATTACTACTAATTACTTATAATATTTAAATGTAAACAACAACACCAAACCTTTATGTGACAAAATAACTATAATCAGCACTATAGTTTGAACTATATAGTTGTATTCACTAAATGAAATGTCTATGCACATGCATTAACATAAATGAAGATAATTTATCAGACAAAGGAATGCCGCCATTTTGTCTATTTGAAAATCCAACAATGATTGTAATGCATGGTTTTTAAATGAAAAACATGAAGTGTTAAAATTAAAAAATAGGTGCTATATGTAGTCATATACTTACCAAATTAGTTTTCCTGTATGATAGACTTGTTCCACGGACATGAGGTATAGTCTTAACAAAACACATGTGCACAAAGAAAATGTCCAGGTGCCGCCATTTTTTTTTTTCTTCTGTAGTTTCCTCCTACTGACTGGAGACCCACACAGTGGTATCTGAATTAAGTCCTTTTGAAGTTGCACCATGGCAAGGCTATTAATCTCAGGATTTTGCACCTCTCATAATAATCCCTTGTTCTATCTGAATTCCTGATGTCATTGTTGTTGTCTTTGTTTTTTTTTGTTTTTTAAAGTGAATTAACTTTTTTTTTATATGTAAATGTAAATTACTATTAATAGATAAAATAAATCCATACTGTAATAAACATTGAAATGGAGCTCACCTCCACCCCCCCCCCCCACCCCCCTCTGCCCTACAGCTATAATTTTACAGATATTTATTGTGACAGGTGGTGAGTCTGGAGGGTCTATTTAAGTGAGGAGGTAGCATGGGATAATTATAATCATATAGAATCATGTGTATTAATATTAATATTTACAATTATTATTGGAAATACTATCAAATTCTGTTACATGTATGTCTGGTTGTTTAGCCACTGTTCCCAATGAATTTGATAAATCCTGTGACAAGTTATGAATTTTTAAAAAATAACCATGAGAAAGTTTTGGACCTAGTTTTTTCCCCATTCATTTGGTACACATCATTTCCTTTGCAAAAGGACTATCTCCAAACTAATAGTTTACTTATATTTCACTTATAGCAACAAACAAAAAATGTCTTAATTCCAGTTCACTTATACCACTGATAAACCACTTATAGGTGAACTATATGTGGAGTATCAGTGATGTATCAGTTAACCATTCTTTTCACTTATACTTATACACACTGATACTTCACTTATACCAATATATGGGTAACTTATAGGCCACTTATAAGTGGCGTATAAGTAAAGTATATTCCACTTATAAGTTTGTATAAGTTATTAATCTACAAACCTGTAACACATAGAATACTAAACGAGCATGCCTGTCATACCATTTTTATGAAACAAGTGAACAGTTTTGGTATCTGACAAATGAAAGCGAGTCAGATACCAACACTGTTCACGAGTTTTATAAAAATGCTATGACAGGCCAGCTAGTTTAGTATTTTATTTATCACAAACCAACTGCAAACAACACAGAAGTCAGCAGATGTCGAGACCTACTACTACTGAGTACTACATGTTATTTTTCTACGAATTGGGTCAGCAGGTGATCTATGTCAAGTTCACGTCACGCCAATATTACACTAGTTAGATATATCGAGTGATTGTTATGACATGGCAGTATCTTACACTGGTGTGTTATAAATTTGGATAAAGTTACAATTGAGTGAAACATGAGTCTGTGACTTTGAAATAGTGAAATACCCTCTAAAAATAGACTAAAACTTGACTCCATAACTGTTACTTCTCAGACACATATGCTTTTTTAAAAATATAAGAAATCATTTTGTGATATTAACAACACCAGGATGACCAAAAACACTTCGAATGTGCAGAAATGAATAACCTAAACAATAAAATCTAAGTAAAGTATGATTTCAGTTATCAAAAATGGTACTAATAGTAAAAAAAACTATGCCTTAGTGTTTAAAAACTAGGGTATGTCCCTTTAATTGTTACTTCTATGACATATGATACCATGATATATTTGCTATATTGATTAACTATTTTTGTCTTGCTGATATTTGTATAGAAGACTGCCCAATACCTTGGCAAATGATATGTTGACATCTGTCAGTAAAATATAGTCTTCCAGGTTGTTGATAATTGAACCATTGTGTCAGTTATATTTGTACACCTGCTAAATAGGTTTTGTCGTTACAGTCCTTCTTTCTTTTCTTCTTTCTTTTCTCCCTCTAAACCTTTTTCTTTCTTTACTTCTAACTCCACTGTTAACCCCATGTATTACATAATTATTTTATGTATCCATGTATCAGTTATGCATCATATGTATTCATATTTTGTTTATATTAGCACAGCTGTACGGTAGTGATATCAGGGCCCCAACCCTGACACTACCATATATATTTCTGGGGTTAATACACTATTTAAAACAAAAGTATGGAGAAGTAGAGCCCCACCTCTGGCCTTGCCAGATACTTTGGCACAGGTTGGATGTGTGTGAAGCTTTGCTGGATATAGGCATGTTAATGGGCATGAAGAAGTAGCTAAAGTCCTAATACAAATTATACTCTGGAATGAACTCACTAAAATTGTCTTAGCTTAGCTAGTAACTGGTTTAACGTGTCCATATACCACTAGGGTTTCGAACATGCCTATCCCAAGTCCAGCCTCCAATAGGATCGGGGGTCTGACTTGGGACAGGAATAAAAATGGTCTTACTTAATCTTTACCTGTTATTATGTACCGACAACAGGCAGGATATATTAAGGACAAAATGTATCATTTTATAAATGGAAAAAAAAAATCCATATTAATTTTATACTCAGCTAATCATTTACACACATACATGAACTTGTACAGAACAAAGATCTTCTAAATTCTGTCATTCCTTAATTCTGCAGTTGAAATTATGAAATATATATCACTTGATAATAGAAAATCAGTTGGTAATTGATATGATGCCCATCTTTGTCTGTTTGTCTGACTGTTTCTTTCTCTCTGTTTTTCTGTCTGTGTTTCTCTGGGGTTTTTTTTCTCTCTCTCTCTCTCTCTCTCTCTCTCTCTCTCTCTCTCTCTCTCTCTCTCTCTCTCTCTCTCTCTCTCTCTCTCTCTCTCTCTCTCTCTCTGTGTTGAAGAAAGATTATTAATAACTGTAATAATTAACACTGTGTGTGTCTCTCTGTCTCTATGTGTTCAATAAACATTTATAACTGTAATAATTAACACTCTGTGTGTGTGTCTCTCTCTGTCTCTATGTGTTGAAGAAAACATTATATTATTAATAACTGTAATAATTAACACTGTATGTGTCATTCTCTCTCTGTCTGTGTGTTTAGCTCGTCGAAGGGCAGCAGCTCGGAAGGTGAAGCAGCTGAAGGGAGAAGACACGGATGATGACAACACGGAGCCGATCGATGATGACTTACTGGTGGAGATGGCATTAGGTAATACGTGCTCCCAGCTCTCCCAGCTTCCCACATCTAGCGCAGGGCTTCAAGCAGATTACACACCATCAAATATTCATGGCACGAACACACTATATGCATATCCAGTTTGGATGAAATGACAATAGATAAGTCACTTCCAATGCATAATGCATTCGGTATGCTCTGTGAGCTATGAATGCTATGATTGCAATCACCGTTCAGCCATGTTTTTTTTATCATGTTGTATGCATTTTGTATATTACATGTATGTGAGTTAATGAATGCTGTTATTGGATTAACTGTTCAGCCTTTTTTTTTTATGATGCGGTATATGCATTCTGTATTTTCGGTGAGCTATGAATGCTGTCATTGCAGTCACTGTTCAGCCAAAATATTTATCATACTGTATTAACAGACAGAAAAACAAATATATATTTTATTGTTCATATACTTTTATTACTGAAAGAAAGAAAATAACTATTTTTTAATGACTGTTAACTGGTGTTTAATGGTTATTTCGACATTTAGTCTAGAGAGTGTGAGAAGTATTCCATGCATTACCACATACTACATGTAGGTTAATCCTCCGTCTAAATGACATGTAGCAAGGTATCTTTTATATGTACATTCTCTAGACACTGCATAGCACATACCTTGGGATTTGATGTACCAGTTGTGTAACTTGTTTGAGATGATGTTGATATTGTGCATATTAAAAACATGAGTAGAGAATTCTATTTATCCTATGTTAACACTTCTAAAATAACATTTTAATTCGATATGTAGTAAATCAAAGTTCTAAAGTCATCTTCATTGATAATATGATATCATCACAATTAGCACAACTTAATGTAGTTTGATGGCATGCACTTTCACTAAATCTTATCAAAACATTACATTCAGGTTATACAGGTCTTGTTGGCTGTAAACAAATAATACAATACAAATGTTGCTGACAGTAAAAAAAAAAGTTAAACAGTTTTAACAAATTGAGGATATTCCATTTTTTTGGTCAAATGTGATTTATATCTCATCAAGTGAAGTTTGCAATCGTATCTCCTGAGTCATGATATGATTGCAAACTTCACGAGATGAGATATAAATCATATTTGACAAAAAACATGAAATTTTCTATTTATTATATAACTTTTGGCAATTTACCTTTATTTTTAAAATGCCATCAGCAAAATAGTTCCGGCTTTCTTACAGTGAAGATAACACTTTCTACAGTGATGATAACACATTTTAGAGTGAAATAGTGAAATTTTCACTCTAAAATGTGTTATTGTCACTGAGTGACTGATACCACTTTTATTTGACTGATATTTAAGATATTTCACTAAATGTTATATAATTATAATAAAGCAAAATATCAAATGGGTTTGTGGATAGTATGGGTAAGTGATAGGATAATTAACTACATTGACTACAGTACTGACTTGACAGCTTTTTCACAGGGAATAGCTAGATATTTCTGTTCATGGTTCACGTACACCTTATAGATCAAAACTATTGGCAGCCAAATGAATTGCTTGATTATATTGTTTTAGCCACAACCATTACATTATAATACTGATTGAAAGGTGTAATAGTAATTTCAGGTGACAAATACATGTATAAATAAATTCATATGTAGATGTATTTTGTATTTATTTCAGGACCACCGTTTGCTAGAACCATCAAAAATAGAAAATACCAAGGCAGATTTGGTTCATTTTGGAGATCTGAGAAAAACTTTAGGTTTGTGTTATATTTCTCTTTTCTGATGTTCACGGTTACAGTTTTAAAATTTAATATGGTGTTCCTGTTGGTCCTGAAAACCCCCACAATTTGTTAAGTTTAATTTTTGAAGAAAAAAAAAATAGACAAGATTTTTTTTTTTTTAAATCTGGTCATATTATATATGACTCCATAAATCTAAAATGGAAAGGAAAGGAAAGAAAAGTTTATATGACAGCAGCTTTTAAATGATGAATATTTGGTATCTAATGTGTTGTATACCAGTTAGCTATCACTTCAAATATATTGGGATGTCATACAAATTTTATCTGGACCTTGCCTATAACTACCATATTACATGTATAATAGTTATTACAGTTGGTATTTTACAAGGTCTAGAGGGTGAGAGGATTAAATCGAAGCATGATAACAGATAATCTGTAATCTAGATGAAATGAAATATTTTCTGTATGTTAGCTGTAGCCTATATATATATATATATCTGTTAATTTTGGTTACTTATGCATTGCAAGTTCTGACATACATTTGTACTATATAATTATTAAATTATATATGAAGAGTTTCATCGCAAAATGCGATAAATGCCATATTAAAAACCATTGTGCGAATACCACTCAGACACTGTTAACACGTAGACAAACACAAGTCAGTTTTCAGCAAAATGCGATACGATTGTCTGAGGATATATCGCAGAGAAACTGGTGTAGTGTTTATGGTGGTTTGGAATAAAACGTTTTTTTAGGATTGGGTGTGTATAGTGGCATTTATCGTGTTTTGCGATGAAAGTCTTCATATATATATATATATATTAAAATTAAAGGACATTCTATTGTTTTTTGTTTTTCACAGGTTTTCTGTTCGGCGCTTAGTGAAGAGTCAATTTTTTTATTGGATAGTCATAGTTTTAGTGTTTCTCAATACAGCGTGTGTCGCATCAGAGCACTACGGGCAACCACAGTGGCACACAGATTTCTTGTGTAAGTGTCAGTCTTTACATTATTATCAGTTATCAGAGCAGTTTTAATTTTTATTGTCTCGCATTTACAAATTAAAATGGTGAGATATAGGTGTTAAGTTTTTTTCAGTGTCTTCGTCTGCTTTTGTGTTAAAGTTTCAAGTTAAAGTTTTGTATTTAGATCCGTTTCTCACAAAGTGTAAGTCCTGGGTCAATAAAACATGGTTTATAGTTGCACCTGTGGATTTTACTCACCAAAAATGTTTATGGTAGGCGAGACGTCATTTAATTCCTTAAAACTGATCATATCATTACATCAAATGAAACATCATTATGTTAAAAAACATAATGAAAAGGATGTTAGAAACTGATTTATTTGTATTTTTAACTAAACAATTGTAATATATATTAAAAAAGTTTTTTTTAAATTTGTGGTTTATCAACAGTCAAAAATTTAGTATAAAATCGCTTTGCTACACTATTATACAGGGTTTGTTTTACTGTTATACATCAATACATTCACATAAAAAGACAAACAATTCTTATTTACATATTGGTTTATATGACTCCCTATAAACCCACTCCATTCACTGTGTATAATTTTATTCTAATAAGACAGATAATAATTATTCGAACCATCCTTAAATCTGTGTGTATGCATCCAGCACTGCATTATCCTTTATCCACCCACCCATTTGAACTGTTTATATAATGTAATATATCGTAATATATTTATTGTCATGATTTATACATGTAATACATTACAGAGAAGTGGCGTAGCATGGGCGAGGCCAATGGGGCAGTTGCCCCAGGCACAAAATTCTGGACTGGTGGAAGGGACTCAGGGAGTGCTAATGGTCCACTGGTTAGGGGGCACAATACTTGCCTTGCCCCAGGTGCTGGCAACCCACTCTGCACCACTGTTACAGAGTAAAGCATTATTAAATATTATACATTTATCAAGTAATGTAGTTAATTGATATAATATTATTTGATACACATGTCCTTGTTTGTCTTTTCTATTTCAGATTATATGGAGTATGTGTTTCTAGGTTTGTTTATATCTGAAATGTTCATCAAAATGTATGGAGTGGGTGCGCGCATGTATTTCAAGTCATCATTCAATGTCTTCGACTGTGTGGTAAGTAAAATAGATATCTTCATGATCTGATTAGTTGTAATATATATACGCATTTATTTGGCCACTCTTTAAACGTATACTGTGCGATTGGATTGATGAACTGCTTTTATCATTTTTATTAGAAACTATTAACATTAACACAAATAGTGATCAATGTCTCACAAAATATACCTGAGGCCTAATTCACTAAACTCTCGCAATTAGTGCAATGCTAAAAGACTAGCCAAGAGGATGCTTTGTTGTATAGCAGAACCTAAGAGACCTTTATGAATTAGGCCCCTGATATATAGTGTATAATATTAAAAGTGATACTGTATTCTAACCAACAGGTAGTGATTGGCAGCATCATAGAGGTCATTTGGTCTGAGTTCAAGGATGGATCATTCGGTATCAGTGTTCTAAGAGCACTGAGACTTCTTAGGATTTTCAAAGTGACCAGGTGTGTATCTCGTCTCACCAAATTAAAACGTCATCTAATAATGCAAAATACTAATAAAACTACACTTTTAATAAACATTAGTGTTACTGCAATCAACCATTAACGTCAACTGCTTTTCATATAATATACAAGCTAGATTGTCAGCATTGTTTTCTAAGATCAAAAATACAATGTAATTGTAGGAAAGTGCTTCACATAAATGCGAGTGATAAACTTGACAATAATGCATTTATTTTAATGGAACCCAGATTAGCAATTAAAGAGACTGTCATGAGTTTGCTTCCATTGTGAGATGTTTCCAAGCCTTTTTGATGAAGATGTTGATGATATATGTACTGTACTGTTTGTGGGGTAATGCATGTAAAAGATCCCTTGCTACTAATCGGAGAAGTTGCTGCAGTGTATTTCCTCTCATTATCTCTGTGGTCCTTAACCATAATAATGATTATGTCCGACATCATATAACCATAGTTAAAATATGTTGAATGTGTCGTTAAATAAAATATAAATTCTTTCCTTCTTGCAGATACTGGTCGTCTCTACGTAACTTAGTCATCTCACTTCTTAGCAGTATGCGTTCCATTGTGAGCTTGTTGTTTCTGCTGTTCCTCTTCATTCTCATCTTTGCCTTACTTGGAATGCAGTTGTTTGGAGGAGAGTAAGTCATTTGCATTTACTTTGTGATAAATTTATAAACAACATAAACAATATATCCATTTGTAATAAAATTATATGATAATTGATAGCTACAATTGGGTACTTGAAAGGAATGGCAGGCTCTTGGGAGTTTTGTGATAAATTCATAAACAATATAAAAAATATATCCATTTGTAATAAAATTATTTGGAGGAGACTAAGTCCAAGGTTTTATTTCTAACATCTGACTTGACACCCATGGCTTTGAAATTGGGAATTTTAGCGCCCTTTTACCAAAAATTGGGAATTTTCAGTTTCATTTCAAAAACATCTTATTAAGCCAAGTTAGAATTTTAAAAGTAATGCTATATATATATATGTATATATATACAATATGAACTTGTGTTTATTCAAATAAATATATTTATTGTACATTACAAAATGTTATTGGGAAGGGAAGGTTTGTCAAGTGAATGAGATTTACATTCAGATTGGGAATTTTTTACACCAAAATTGGGAATAAAAAATAACATAGCTTTTGAGGAATGGTGCCGATTATCGGAGTCTAGAAACATAGGTGATAAAACCCTGAAGTCATTTGCATTTACTTTGTGATAAATTTATAAACAACATAAACAATATATCCATTTGTTATAAAATTATCTGATATTTGATAGCTACAGTTGGGTACTTGAAAGGAACGGCATGTTCTTGGCAGTTTTTAACTACAAGTCGGCATCATTAGGTATTTTGGCATCAAACATAAAGTAATTGGATAATTATATAACTTGAAACTCCTCTAAACTGGACACTCATGAGACCAAGTAAAATAGTCCATGGGTTAGATACCGACCCCTCCCACCCACCAGGGGACAAGTATTTTTAGATACCCTATTGTATATCAAAAGTCTGTTTCTAAAGTGTATCCAATTTAGAGAGGTTCTATTCTGTGCTGATATTTAAAAAGAAATTGTGCAAAATACATTGCGTGGTTTTGATGAAATTTCAGTTTACAGAGGGTCTGGTTTTGAGGGGTTTCACTGTACTAGGTCTAGTGGATTAGAAACAAAATTCATTAAGCTACATGTATGAATGAATGTTAAAATGTATCTCATTCATGCAAGCTGCATACATCCCACTTAATTAATGTGGTCATTAAAAATAAAAATTAAATTAAATTCTTCAAGTGGTGAAATTTTAAGTAATCTTAATTGCTTTATTCTTAGTTTGATTTGCACCATTGAACACTTCTAGAATTTGATTCAGATGGAAATGGCCAAAAATTGGGAAGATGCTTAAATATTTGGGATCAGTGTTTTTGATTAGGAACAATTGTTCACATACATTGTACATTGTTCTATCTATAAAGCATGGCTGCACATATGCATTTAAAATGTATAATATGTAAAGTTAATTTCATTTTCTATTTCAGAATGAATTTTCCAGATGGCCGACCTCCAAGCCATTTTGATACATTTCCGATTGCACTACTAACAGTATTTCAGGTGTGTACCGTTAAATCTGTCTACATTTACCACTCATGTGACCTACGTGTCATGATCTCAATTTCAAACATTCTTAATATACTGTTCACCAAGTGGTCAGTCACCATTCTTTCTTTGAAAACATATACAGTAACAATTAATTTTTATTCTTGTATTCCTGAAGTCCATGTACATTGTATGTCTAACAATCCAGACATATGTACCAAATTCCTGATGGTGTTTACGTAATTCATCTTGGAGGTTCTGAATCACATCAATAGAGCTCGATCCCCTTCTCATCCAGTGTTTAGATCAAATGGCACGAATGTCTGAGAATTAATGTCTCTGTCAACTATTTCAGGGACTAATGATGCATTAATATGAAGTACAGTGCAGTCACAGTACATGTACATAAATAGACTGCTGCCATTTTAACCATTAATTTCTTATCTATGTGCAGCTTGCATGCAGCAAGAAAACATCTCATATATCATGCAATTTAAATTGTGAGGAACAAAATCGCAAAGGTTAGCAAGCAGTTTAATCATTGATTCTGGCTTTAAATATTGAAGCTGAAAGTCTGATTATCTATCTGTTATGAAACGAAATTTACTGAATATAGCATATAAATTAATCAAATTTTAATATAAAATGTTTTGTTTTTTTACTCTCCAGATATTAACTGGAGAAGATTGGAATGAAGTGATGTATAACGGAATCCGGGCTCACGGTGGGACAGACAAAGGCATGATTTTCTGCCTCTACTTCATTGTGCTGGTGCTCTTTGGTAACTGTATCCTTGGCAACAAATATTTTCTTTTCGACTTCACCTGACCTCAAACAATGGCATATTCCCCTAGGGATATTATTCTGGTCTGAACATCGCAACAGTTGTCTACCAGTCAGTCTTCCAAACCCTCCTTTCTCCATCTTGCTGACACGCTTGCAAGCTACACACTGAATAGGCTATGCTCCCAGGTGGCAGGCTGCACATTCACAACAGAAATTACGCATGTCAAAGTACTAGTTAAATGCAAATAATCATTTCATTATTATTTTGTCAAAAATATATTTCTTTTCTACTTCACCTGACCTCAAACAATGGCATAATTCCCATAAGGATATTAGTCTAGTCCGAACATCACAACAGCCAATGGGATGGCTTCAGAATCTTCCAATGAGTCCTCTGCTTCCTCTTCCGGTCACGTGCAAGACTGTAACTTCTTTCTCCTAAGCAATAATTGTAGTAAGTGTCCATTTGTTTTAAAGTCATAAACATAATTATTACCCATATGTGGCTAAAAATATCTTTGTACACATCGCAGTGATACATCCCACTAGAAAGCCAAGTGGGACTTAACACTTCGACGTCACACGATGACGTCATCAATTGAAACACTACAACCTTACAGGAACATCAACCAAATGAGTTGAATGATATAAATTAAGATCAATTATGAGTAATAAATAGGATGTTAAACTCACTACCATTTCATATCATCTTTATGTCCCTTGTGAAATAACTTTCATTGTCACTTGCTATAAGCTCGTTTAATATCCTATAAATATGTGATAGGTCTGTGACAGAATTGTGTTCTTTTTATAATGCTAAATATAGATCTGAGCAAATATTTATTGTCTGGTTTCAGTACTTTTATATACAGTGACACCTGTCTAAATCAGACACTGAACAAAGCAGAATGCTGTGAAAACCTGACAAGTTTCACGGTCCCACATTTTCTAAATTGTAAAACATGACCCTCTATACACCAGATTCTGTCTAAATCAGATAAATATTATGTCCCTTGCATGATCCAATTTAGATAGGATTTATTGTATAAATAAAAATGTTAATTTACTTTATATTACATACAACTTTGTTAATAATGCTTCTTGCAAGTGGATATGTATGGAAATAGAGAATATCAATGAATCATAATCATGGTAATTTTTCTAGATTGTCACAATGTATGAAGATTATTGATATACATGTATATCACAGAGTAGTTTGAAGCTAAAGTATTATAATATAGTAGCATACATGTATTTAGGATTGACTGATAAAAATGTATGGCTGTCTAACTGTAGGGTCCACATTAAGTTTAAACTGGCTGTGAAATTGAACGGAAAAACATTAAAAAGGAGAGACACTTAATGCCTTGATACCCCTCTAGATTCTCCGCTGAATTATCAGTTGTAAGGGGGGGGGGGGGGGGGGGGGGTGTCATGTGACTATAGAAATAACCCACCTTTTCTTCCATCTCATATTCCTTGGTAGACCTGGGGTTGCAAACAGATTTGTAAACATGCCTGTGGGAATATGCCTTTAAGATTTGAAATCGTGGAATTTACCACTGGTCTGTCATCTTGTGTAAACCTGAATTACATTTTCAAATTGTAGGGAGAGGCCTTGATATAGGCATTTTGCCTGTTGGCCAGTTCCCAACCAGCATTATAATTGGGAATAAATATTGTTTTTAAACCAATTATCAGCTGTCATGTAATTTCCTTAATGTAATGAAGATACACTGCTGAATGTATTCTTGGCCATTGCTGTAGACAACCTGGCAAATGCTCAGGAGCTTACTGCTGCAGAGGAGGAACAAGCAGCAGAAGAAGAAGCGGTAATACATTTTAAATAGTTTTTTTTATCTCGAACAGTTAATAATAGCCTTGATTTGTTGCTGTTTTTATCAGTCAAAAGTTGATTTATTTGCAAGCACAAATTGCTACCATTGACTTCGGTCATGTCATTATTATATAGCCTAATACCAAGTTTTATGCTAGAATGATACATTACAGGTTGTTTTTAATTTACTTTGACTGAACAATTGAAACAACAAAGGTCTGTTATTTTAACACCAAAAAAGAAACTATATTGTAACGTTCTCTCTTTTCCACAAGAAGGAAGGAAGGAAATGTTTTATTTAAAAACGCACTCAACACATTTTATTTATGGTTATATGGCGTCGGACATATGGTGAAGGACCTTGCAAATATTGAGGGAGGAAACCCTCTGTCACCACTTCATGAGCTACTCTTTTTGATTAGCAGCAAGGGATCTTTTATATGCACCATCCCATAGACAGGATAACACATACTACGGCCTTTGATGTACCAGTCATGGTGCACTGGCTGGAACGAGAAATAGCCCAATGAGCCCACCGATGGGGATCGATCCCAAACCGACCACACATCAAGTGAGTGCTTTACCACTGGGCTACATCTCTCCCCCATTTTCCACCAGAAATGTATTTGAAGGATCTAACACGACGAGTGTACACCAGTGGTTCTTAAATAACATTATTATTTCATTGTTATTTTCAGATATTTTACTATATATGTTATTAAGTATAAACAAATAATAATAAAATAATTTTTAAAATTTATCTGTATATTAAATAATTATAGATCGGGTTACTGCTAACCTTTTTTCTTTTTTTTAAAGACATTTTATATACTGCGAGAAAGAAATAAAGGAACTATATTGGACCAAATATCATTCAAAACTTGTATATAATAGGCCATGGTATGTGCTGTCCTGTCTGTGGGAAAGTGTACATAAAAGATTATTTGCTTCTAATGAAAAAAAGTAGTGGGTTTCCTCTAAGACTGAGTCATAAATGACATCCAATAGCCAACGACGAATATAAAGAAAATAAACTTTAACTCTTTTTTTCAGCAAAAGAAAGAACAAGAACTGAAGGACTCGGCAGCTCTCGATTACTCGCTAAATGCTCCCAGCTCCGGTCCTCCACTCGTAAACATCTGCCCGCCGTCGCCACAGAACAATGAAGACTGCAAAACAGGAAACTTTAACTAGTAAGTTCTGCCTGTTCGCATTTCAACACACACACACACACACAGACACACACACACATGCACATGTACACCCACACACAGGCACATGCACACACAAACAAACACATACAGGCACACATGTACGTGCATATAACCACACACACACACGCGCACGCACACACACACACACACATATATGCTTTGTAGAAATGCTGTGAAACCCATCCAAACCAGACATCTGTAAACCAATTCCTTCAAAACTAGACATATTTCATAATAGTCCCTCGTTAAATATCCGTACAGAATATAACCTCTCTAAGCTGGATTTTAAAGTGGGACTTTTTACTTGCTCCCATGGGTGTCTGGTTTAGAGGGTTTCGCTGTACACAACTCAAGGTCTGTACACTACAGTACTGGTTTTAAACGGAAAATATAAAGGTATAAAAATCACAATAGACTTCATTTTAAACACTAAATACAGTATGCATCATATATCAAGTTATTTTAATTCACATTTTTGTCTCGGTAACAAACATATTGTCCAAAATTGGCAAAAATACACCGACAAATGATTAAATTTAAATTTTAGTTTATAAAATGTTGACTTATTAAATATGTTTTACATAATTTGTATACAGTATATACATGGCATTGTATATCTTACCATTTCTTTCATTTTCATATTTCATCCATTTATGTTCTCAGCTATTATACACATATATATGCTTTTGTCCTTTTTGTATAATCCGGTATAAAGTTTAAGTCATGTATGGTTCAGTGTTATGCTGGCAATAAGCTTGGTTGATGTTCGTATATATACGTGTATGTATTTCAGGTTTTTTGCTTGCTTTGATTAAACTATTTTCAGAACTACATGACTTTGCTTTTTAACTTATTTGTTACTTATATTTAATTAGCATATTAATTGTTTCTTTATATTCACATTTATTAACATGTATACTATTGTTTCATGTTTCATATTTGAATGTTAATTATAAAAGTATGTCCACTCTGGGTTTTTCTTATAACATGTAAAGTTTATTTTGCAGCATTTGGGTATGTGGTCTTGCTTCTTGTTTCTTGGTGTCCTTGAAAGCATAAAGTGAAAAAAATTATTTCTAAAAATAAAATTAATAATTATTTTAATTTAATTAATGCAAAAATGGCAATGATTATTTTTTTTTGGTTCTTTTTGGAAGAATAAACTTGAGTAATATCTTACTGTACTTCATTATATACTGACGAATAAAAGAAAAATGTATATTTTAATATAGATTGTTTTTTCTTGATAAAATTAAATGTATATATAAACTGTCAAAATAGACTTCAAAATCAAGATAGTCCCAAGATGTTTAAGGACCATTTGGCAACAAAATGTTGAATAATATTGATTTTTAAAAAAAGCTCCAGCTTTCCAGGACACCTAACCTATTCTGTGTTTCTGCCAGAAAGAAAGTTTTGAGTATGGCTCTATGGAATTGTAACCACAGTCAGCCTCCCCCAGTAGAAAACTGGGTTAAGTTTAGGGTTAGGGTTAAGAAAATCATACAGTAATGATAAGAGTAATTCATTTTGTCCACACAAATAAAATCTTCCAAATATTTGTGTAGGGCGCCTTTATCTGTTTTACCCTCTGGCAGAAACCCTGCTATTTTCTGTCTTGACTAGTACTATATATATATATATATATATAAAACAATGTATTGTGTGTGTTTGCTATTAATTAATGTTGTTGATGCGTTGTTTGATATTTGTTTGACTGTGACTATTGTGTCTTAACCCGTCATGACACTTTGCTCCCTTGTTTAACTCCAGCATTAATTTCAGTAGTGGCAGCCGTGACATTAACCTCAGTCAAAACAACCTCAAAGACAACCGTGATAAGCACGTCATCATGGACATGGACACGAAGCACACCAATAACCTCGATGATGATGATGATAACGGTAAATTCATAACAATCAGTCTATTTTTATACCTTGCTAATTTAGCAGCCAATCAGCAGCTATTCCTCGCTCCAGCCAGTGCACCACGACTGGTATATCAAAGGTCGTGGTATGTACTACCCTGTCTGTGGGATGGTGCATATAAAAGATCCCTTGCTGCTAATCGAAAAGAGTAGCCCATGAAGTGGTGACAGCGGGTTTCCTCTCTCAGTATCTGTGTGGTCCTTAACCATATGTCTGATGCTATATAACTGTAAATAAAATGTGCTGAGTGCGTCGTTAAATAAAAAAAAAATCTTTCTTTCCAATCAGCAGGGTACTGAAAATATGGACTAATATTTTGTTAGAGATTTGCTCATGTAGCCAGTGTTTGAAAATGAAAACAAGTAATACAATTAATATATTTCATTTCATTTCGACTTGTTTTCGTGCTTATATCCAATTAAAGTTCAAGCACACTGTCCTGGGCACACACACTCAGCTATCTGGGCTGTCTGTCCAGGACAATGGGTTGTTAGTGATTAATGAGAAAGAAGAGGGTGTAGTGATCTTACACCTACCCACTGAGTACCATAGTTAAAAATTTGCCCTGGGTGGGAGGCAGTACTGGGCTGCGAACCCAGAACCTACCAGCCTTATGTCAGATGGCTTAATTACAACACATAAATTGTCTATTTTTATACCTTGCTAATTCAGCAGCCAATCAGCAGGGTACTGAAAAATGAAATATATAGTTTTGGGACTTCATTAGGGATTAGGACATGTAGCAATTGCAAGTTTTTGAAAATAAAAATAAAATAATTAAAAACATTAATGAAATTAATATATAAAAAGTATTATTTTTGAAAAATCATAAAGTAAAAATTTTCCCCCTTAACATACATGTAGATTCTGAAAATTATTAATACATGTAGTTAAATGGAATCAAATGTGTTTCGCCAGGTTATTATATACATGTATGCCAAGTAAAATAAACATTTGTGTTTAAAGTAAAATATATCATGCTAGACTAGATCAAGTATTTTATTTAAATATTTAAAATGACCTTTACCTATTTTTTAATGTAGTCAAACTATATTTTAAAAATAAATAGTCTTTTTAAGAGCAAAGTTAAAAAAACAAACTGAAAGGGCAATTTAATTAACAACACCTAATCACATCTTAATATAGTAAGACATACATGTAAGTAATAACATCTGTATGTTTAATGTTTAACTAAATGATATAGTCATGCAGTTGTTATTTGTTAATGCCTCTCTAATATTAAAAAAATATATAAAATTCTGTAATTTTTAATATTTCTTACCAACATATATATCATTCACCCCAAATTACAAAGCTTATAATTTTAGTTTTCCATATATTAACATACTTCTCATTTTAGAACATTTTCTTGTTTGATTTATTTACTGGGGATTAAGATTCTTTTCTTTGAAAATTTGTTACTTTCAGCTAACAAGAAGGCTAAAGGAGGTAACTGTTAGAATATATGTTTTTACTCTTACCAGTCAGGATGGACATGGGCTTGCTATATGCATGAACCATAGGTGGTTGGTTTTTAATAATGTTAATTGATATACAAGCATGGTTTGGAGTGGGATATATATATATATAATATTACTTGATTGGTGTAATTAATATATTACTACCAAAATGTCTTATATTTTGCATCAATTTTGTCAAATTATTTTTATTAAATTCAACAGCACTGCACTTTTGTCAAAGTCTGTGTTTAATTAGTTAATTTTTATAGGCCCTACAGCAAATTATTAAAACACAAGTATTGAAGTCTTCTTTTATCTACATGTATAAACAAATGTATAGATGAAATGTTTTTGGGGTTGGTTAAACTAGAAATAAAACCTACATGTATAAACAGATTTATAGATCAAACGTCTTTGGGGTTGGTTAAACTAGAAATAAAACCTACATGTATAAACAGATGTCTAGATCAAATGTGTTTGGGGTTGGTTAAACTAGAAATAAAACCTACATGTATAAACAGATGTCTAGATCAAATGTGTTTGGGGTTGGTTAAACTAGAAATAAAACCTACATGTATAAACAGATGTCTAGATCAAATGTGTTTGGGGTTGGTTAAACTAGAAATAAAACCTACATGTATAAACAGATGTCTAGATCAAATGTGTTTGGGGTTGGTTAAACTAGAAATAAAACCTACATGTATAAACAGATGTCTAGATCAAATGTGTTTGGGGTTGGTTAAACTAGAAATGAAACCTACATGTATAAACAGATGTCTAGATCAAATGTGTTTGGGGTTGGTTAAACTAGAAATGAAACCTACATGTATAAACAGATGTCTAGATCAAATGTGTTTGGGGTTGGTTAAACTAGAAATAAAACCTACATGTATAAACAGATGTCTAGATCAAATGTGTTTGGGTTTGGTTAAACTAGAAATAAAACCTACATGTATAAACAGATGTCTAGATCAAATGTGTTTGGGGTTGGTTAAACTAGAAATAAAACCTACATGTATAAACAGATGTCTAGATCAAATGTGTTTGGGGTTGGTTAAACTAGAAATAAAACCTACATGTATAAACAGATGTCTAGATCAAATGTGTTTGGGGTTGGTTAAACTAGAAATAAAACCTACATGTATAAACAGATGTCTAGATCAAATGTGTTTGGGGTTGGTTAAACTAGAAATAAAACCTACATGTATAAACAGATGTCTAGATCAAATGTGTTTGGGGTTGGTTAAACTAGAAATAAAACCTACATGTATAAACAGATGTCTAGATCAAATGTGTTTGGGGTTGGTTAAACTAGAAATAAAACAAATACAAATATTATATATTTTACATAAATTAAGAATCAACTGTTGAGATTGCATTGGCTAATTGAAGCTGATGATCTGTTTCTTACAAATATTTAAAAATATAGATAATTACATATATAGTCAATGAAGGGGAAATAACTCATTAGGGGAAATAGCTCATTTTGGTAATAATTTCTTTAATTATTCAATTACTTTTTCTTTGCACTTTTTGGTCATATATAAACTTTTAATACCATCACAGTTGATCCACATATTAAACATGTATTTTTAAACTGTATGTTAATAAAAAGATCAAGTATGGCATGTTGTCTATAATGTAGACTATATCATTGGTATACAAAATTGTTTGGACATTGATATAGATGGTTTCAAACATGTATAGTATTATACTGATTAAAACATTTACTTATCACTGACTTTTGAATTTTTGAAGCATGCTTATTAGGTGCATTTTGATAAAGTGACTTACAGTAATGATTGAACATTTTTACTATTAGACTAACCATAAAAACAAAATTGTTTGTAACCCATCCAAGCAGCCTTTATTTCTTTCCCTATGTTTCTAATTACATTACAATTAAGTGTTTTCACAATACACCTTGAATCATATACATGTATTACAAATCATTACTTAAAGTCACACTGTATATTTGCACCTTTAATGTAGTGGTTCAGATGGTACTACGGTAACTACATCATCATCATTAATTATTTTAGTATTTTGTTTTAATCTTATATTGACTTTTGGGCACTTTATTAAACTAGATATAGATTATAATTTGCATAAACCAAATCTACTTGATTGGTTTTGGTTGTGGGACTTTTTATACCAATTTATTTTTTATTATTGTTTGTAGGATGTTTAAATATATAAAATAGGTCAACAAGTTTTTATGTTTGAAATGTTTGACACTATACATAGCATCTTTTTAAACACAGATTAAAGGCTAACTTTATTGAATATAAGTAAAATGAGTCCATAAAGTCCTATTCATTTAAGGAACCATTTCAAAATTCAAAAGTGCACTTTTAATGGCTGTTAAATTTTCCTTGATGACCTGATATTCTGTTGGGGAAACCTCATGGAATGTGGAATGTTTCTTCAGAAAACTTGTAAATCAAAGTCAGTGCTTGTCAAACAGGTATTTAAATGTCATGCAGTTTCTTCTACCACTACTGTAAAACAATCAAGTTTTTACATTGTTCATGTATGGGACATTTGGTGTAAATTTTAACATCACATGATAAGTGAACCCTATCAGATTGTAAATAATAGGTATTGGTGTGCATGAACACTGTCATTTACTTTTATGTAATATCAGGGTAATGCCTAACCTAAAATAACTTGGGGGTGTGCATGGTGGGTGGGATGGGGAGTGAAAACAGGGTCCTTTCCAATGTGATGCCAAACAATAGTAAGTGGATTTAGTGTGGGGAAGAGAGTTAAAAATTGTTAGTGATGTATTGTAAGTTAAATAAATAATGGTATCAAATTATTGTTTAATCTGCGGTGGAGTGTAAATCCATTTAATACTTTGGGCATCATTTGAATTTTGAGATGATCTTAAAAATTAACATCTGTTAGAAATGTCATATGGAGAGACAGAGTATATAGTCAATTTTAAGTAGGATTTTATTAGAACTATATATAATATACACATGTACATGTACATCTGTTTACAATTAACTTTGTCCAACATAGTTAATAGGAAGCAAATTATTTTTTAAAATATTAATATTTATCAAATTAAATCCATAAAAATACAGTTATTTGTTAAAGTTTTAACATTTACGTAGTAAGTGGTCAAATATTTGGCCTACATTAGTTCTTTATAATTTTGAAATGGACAAAATTCACATTGTCAGTAATTGCAACACTATACTACTGTTTAAACTGGAAACATTAGTGATATCAATTCTTCAGTTTATATATAAGAAAATATGAATAAAATACTAGTAACCCCCCCCCCCCCCAAAAAAAAAAAACCCAATGAAAAAACCCTACAATTATTGTTTACCCAAAAAAACTGTTGCTCAAAAGTATATATTTAAAATTTGTTTTAAAAAATTCTAATAATAATGTGGATCTGTTTCAGTGATATGGTGAGTTATTACAGAGATTCATATAACTGGATCCTGTTTGTATTTGCAGTAAGTGTAACGAGCAGTAGTACCCTGGAGGTGCGACCTAAAACAGAACAAAATGCCTTTGGAAACCCTAAACCCATGTTGCCTTACAGTTCCATGTTCATCTTTGGACCAACCAATCCGTAAGTTTTGCTTCTACATCTTATCAAGTTTATTATATAAGTGGACCATAAAATCAAATCTTTTAGGCACTAAAGTCTTGAATTTTGCAACAAATCCTGTTGTATTTTTGTTTTAAAACCACAGTTAAGATTTGAAAAAAGAGAAAGATTTGAACACTTTTTAATCATAGGTTATAATTCTGACACTTGTTCTGGATTATCACATGGTCTAGACTGCACCTTTTAATACACAGGAAGTAATTTGCCATAGATATCATATCGTGACTTTTAATATACATGTATACATGTATGTTGTGGAGCATTTGTTGGAATGGGAAATAAATCAGTGGTGGGAAATCTAATGAGTCTTGTCAATATCAGTATGTAAGCATTTATGAATGCTACTAGTTTTCTACAATTACATGTACATAATTTTATACTTTATGTAATTGTTTCAGGCTTTCAAAAAAACCCATTTTGTTAAGTTTTTAAAATTATTTTTAAGAATTTGACATTTCTTCCATATTTCTGTTACAGACTTTCAAAACATTTTTTTCTTCAGTTTTTAAAATTATTTTTAAGAATTTGATATTTCTGCCATTTTTCTGTTACAGGCTTTCAAAAACTTGTTTTTCATTGTGTCTTTTTAAAAAAAATATTTTTCAGAATTCGCCGTTTCTGCCACTTCGTGGTAAACTTGCGGTACTTTGATCTGTTCATCATGATCGTGATCTGCGCCAGCAGTGTGGCGCTGGCTGCTGAGGATCCCGTCAGAGAGGCGTCGTTCCGCAACCAAATTCTCAACTACTTCGACTTCATCTTCACCGGAGTCTTCACCATAGAAATGATCCTTAAAGTAATCACAGATGTTTATCTACAAGTTTCCTCTCTAAGACGATATGTCAAAATTACCAAATGTTTGACATCCGATGATTAATAAATCAATGTGCTCTAGTGTTGTTAAACAAAACAAACTTTAAGCATTTATATTTATCTATTTAATTTTCAGTGAGCCACCCTTATGCCAGAGCTCCTCATGTTGCTATTATACAAGTGGCAGTATACCACTTACACAGTTGAAGGGTCCACAGGAATAACTTAAATTTGTGTGATGTCTCAATAGATATAGACAGTATTATAACAGTCATCTATGTCAACGTCACAATAACACATTAAATTACAAACCTATAATTATGGTAGGCCATTAAAAGTTGTTGGTAAATTATGCTTTCTTAGGTATAAATATTCCATGATTTGAGTTGAGATGATTAAAATTAAAAAATATATCATCTTACCAAAAATATGACATCACAGGTTATTGCCATGGACACTTCAGTTGTTATCAGTTACATGTAGTAATAAAAATAAGTAACTTCAAACCAATTGGTTATTTAATTACTACTATACCACATAGGCCAACCTCCGTGTAATTATCAAAGAAAGATTCAAAAGATATTTCAGAATTTTATATGATTTTTTCAGCTAGGAACTGTATCAGACAATATTACCGGTATACTGTTATAAGTAATGACACAACACATGTAGTACAATAAATAGAGAATTCGTCATGAATGTTTTTTAATATGGAAAATATCATCTGAGGCTATGTTGATCAGTATTCGTCGAGGCTCTGCTGAGACAAATACTAATTAACTAGACGAGGTTGATATTTTACATATTTATTTTATTTAGCCTATAACACTTCTAAAATAACATTTTAATTTGATATTTTGTAAATCGAAGTTCTGAAGTCACTTCACCTGTAATATAACGTCATCGCGATTAGCACAAATATAGTTTAACTAAATCTCATCAAAACGTTACGCTCAAGTCTTGCTGGCTGTAAACAAATGACCCATTGACAGCAAAACATCATTAACTGAGTTAATAATGGTAAATATCAGATGGGATTATGACATGGATAGTATGGGTAAGTTAAAGGGTAAAGTATCTTATATGATTTTATTACAGGTCATAGATTTAGGTGTAGTTCTACATCCTGGTTCTTACTGTCGTGATCTCTGGAATATCCTTGATGCTACAGTTGTCATCTGTGCCCTGGTGGCATTTGCATTCAGGTGAGTTCAAATATACTTATTATGTATTTACATATTGTTTACTTAGTGTGTCTTGCTGCTTTGTATGTTTTTTGTACAGTTCAGTTTTATAACTACTAAATATAAATTCATGATACATTTACAAAAGTATGTTTATTGAACCTTGATATTGTTTGGCTAAATGTTTTCAAACAAAATTTGTTACATTGCTAACAATATTCTTTGTTCAGTTTAAACATTGAATATTATATAGAAAAACTGTGAATGGAAAACTATCATGTACGAATAGTAATAGTTACATATGTATGCTATATAGTTATTGTAGTTAACTAGAGATTAGCAATGTTTTCATTTGTAGCTATCTAACTGTTGTCTTTTATTTTCTTTATTGGCCTAAAGAAACATTTGCTGTTGTTTTTGTAACCTGACAATTCCAATTTGACTCTATCAACCATCAACCTGTATTAATTTTTGTCATAAAAATTATTTTCAATAAATATTCAACTACCTTTTTTAATGATACATGGTTTATAATATTAACACTACACAGTAGTGGCAGAATTAATAATAAATAAATAATAAATAATATTAAATAATAATTTTAAAAAATAAATAGAATCTGTGAAAAACACCTTGCAATGTTGGTCCGATTCTCTTATATTTTGTTAATTTTCTTGAAACCAGCAGTGTTTGTTGGGCCATATTGATGTTGTTGTGTGTTTGGTTTTACTGTGTGCATTATTTTTTGTCAGGATTGTTGTGTTCACTACTGGCAGCAGGTTTGAATCATTCATGCATGTAAAATTAAGATAAAATATTACACTGGTGGCTTACGTGTATTTATATCACCAGCTCACAATACTTACATGTATATATGACTTGCTAAGTTTGGTGTCAGAAATTTATTACTGATATGTTTATGAGAAAGCAATTAATTCTACAGGTAGATTAAGGCATGTATTATGAAAACTGGTTAATTAGGCTGGTGAATTAATAACTGGTATGCATTTATATGAGTGGTTAAAGTTATAACACTGGCTTTTTTTTACATGCATGTGTGTTATAAAATCAACTATCGATATATTGGTGGCCTTTCTATATGTGCACTGGTTATACATGACTGGTTACTTGCTTGGCTAGCAAACAATAAATGTTATTGATGTCTATTTAAATACTTGGTTAATTATATGATGAAGACTAATGAAAAAAAGTTGTCTTTCTCTGGACTATACTGTCATGTAGGAGATGCCTCGAAACTCCAAATCAGTGGTGGATCTAAGAGGGTGGGGGTGCCAGGAGTCCAAGCTCCTTCTCAATTTTGTGACAGTTATATATATATTTTTTTAATTTTTTATGTTGCAAAATCTGAGGAATCCCCACCTAAATGGGTTTTCTGATTCACAACTGCAAACTATATTTATGTGACTATATCAAAATGTGGTTCAGACACATCCACCCTGGATCGGATCTCTTTGGTGCCATGGCAACGACTGAATCAGGTGCAGAAGAAGAGATGCCTTTTTCATTTCAGTACCATATTTAGAGATTCGGTATATTACACTCTAGTTACACGATGGCTTAATGGTCTTTTGTCTTTGTGGGTACATGGCTCATAGATGATTGGTTAATAGGGCTGCTATATGTACTGACTGAATATCTTCACTGCATACCTGGTTGAATTATATAAGATGGTGGCATTGGTAGTTACGTTATATTGGTATAAAACCAGAGAGATGGCTTTTTATTGACAAAAGTGTTGGATTGAATATGTAGGAGGTTTATGGATGTATGTACATGCACACTTTGTTGGTTTATTAATGTGACTAATAAAATAACTAATACACACTTAGGTGGTTTGTTGAGAAGAAAATATCATTTACAGATTATAAGTGGAATGTAACCCATGAAAACCAGGGGCCTAATTCACAAAGGTTTCATAGGCTCTGCTAGACAACAAAGCATCCTCTTTGCAAGTCTTTTAGCATTGCACTGCGAGATCGCAAAGTTGCAAGAGTTTAGTGAATTAGGCCCCTGATCCTCAGTAAACCAGAATTCCCTCAAAACCGGATGTTTTTCACAGTGCCTTTTTTATATATCGGTACAAATTAGAACTTCTCTAAACCAGATACCTTCCTTAAACCCTGACTTTTTACTTTGTGTGCTGCTTTAGAAGGGTTCACTATATATATAAATATATGTGACTTAAATTAATCCAGTTCATTGAGTTACATGCAGTTGTGGTCATTTGGGGGCAGGATGTAGCCCATGCATGGTTGGTTTACAATCAATCCTCGTCGATGGTCCCATGGGGCGATTTCTCATTCCAGCCAGTGCACCACAACTGGTATATAAACGGCTGTGGTATTTGCTCTCCTGTCTGTCGGATGATGTAATGGAAAAATGTAGCGGGTTTCCTCTTTAAGACTACATGTATATGGTAGAATTACCAAATGTTTGATATCCAGTAGCCGATGACTGATAAATCAATGTGCTCTAGTGGAGTCATTAAACAAAACAAACTTTTAACTTTTGTGGTCATATGCATATATGTCTTATCTGTACTTTGTTGTTGTTGTTGTTGTTGTGGTGGTAATGGTCACACATGATTTACCACATTTTGTTGTTGTTGTTGTTGCTGATGTTGTTGTTGTTGTGGGGGGGTTTCTTCTTTAAATATTCAGGTTTCTGTCAGTACATACTGATATATTGCATGAGATATAGTTATTGTGGTTTGTGTGTGTTTTAAATATTGCTCGCTATTTTGTTGTAACAATTAATCAGGGTTTGAAATGTTTGTGCAGGTGACATGCTGGTTGTTATTTCATCTTGTCCAATAGATTTACTATTCATAAAGGAGATATAATAAAGTTTTGGCTTCAAAACAAATTACCACAAAGTTAAAATTTCTGTGATTTTCCAAGTTAAAATACATATATATATATATATATATATATATAATATAGATTAAAGGTAAAGTTTGCTAATACATTTCTATCTATAACTAAATTTGGTTATATATTTTCAAACAGATTAATTATTATAATGATGACTAAAATGCTAACAATTATTTTATGAAGCTTAAATGCTGTTCTCTGGCTTTCTGATTTATGTTAACACAATGGCCATTTCTTGTACATATTTCACGAAGCAAATTAAAGCATTAATGAGAAACTTAAATATGTTTTTAAGTTTCCAAATCTGCAAAATGCTAAAAATGTAACAATTAAAATCAAATTGAACTTGTAAAGATCAGCAGTCAGTGACAAACATTTTGATCCCTGAGAAATGTACTTCCATGTGTTTATCTTTATTTATTTTTCTTGTTTTGCGTATTCAGTAATATCAATTCTGGGTGAGTGAATGCTTAATGCTTGTAGCAGGTACAGAGGGAGTTGGTATTTTGTTTTTATAATAACCTTAGAATGCTGGTATGGGGTACTAGTATTCAATATTTTTAATAAATTACATGTACTTACCACCTTAGTATGACACCCATGGCATATCCATTGTATTTTGCATGTTTGGGTGTTGTTAAACATTCATTCATTCATTCATTCATTCATTCATTCATTCATTCATTCATTATTGTACTTAAAAGCTGTCTCCTGGTATAATTATTATAACTCTTTTGAAAAATGGTTTAATTAAGTCACATTCAAAATATTGTTGATTAACCTTCAGTCTAGTTTTTAAAAATATGAAATTCCAGTATTTAAGCATTGTAAATATATTAAATGATACATGTGCAGTTTGTGTAAATTTGGTCCTTAACTTCCATAATGTTTTCAACTATAATATATTAAAACTCATTTATATAGACATAACAATATTATTGTTATGTCTATATAAATGAGTTCTACATGTTATTTTTGAACTATTTTCACATATATATATGTAAAAAGACAGTTATTTGTTGTAACTAACAAAACCCACCCAACTAAGTATTTAAAGCCATGTAATTAATGTTTATTCTTTTTTTTCCCATAATTATAATATTGAAAATTTTAAATAAACAAAATGCTTACATATAACATTTTTAATGCTAAAATGTTCTTATGGACTGCCCTTTATACCGAGCAATACTAGTAGAATCAAATCCAGTGATAGAGAATAAGAAAACCAGGCTTTATAAATTTAGCCTTAATTAAGTGTCCATCTATCAGCTTCAGTCAAGCTATAAATATGATACATACTCATAAAAAACATAATCACTGATGTTCTATTAATTGCAGGTTTAAAAATTATATAAATGCTACAGGACACAATAAGCCCAGTTTATATTTAGATACAACATGTACATGAATCATAACATTACTATTTAAAGCTTCTAATCCTAGATAATGCAAACTATTTTCAAGCTATATTACAGGTTTAATAATGTTAATTGGCTATATTACTTACAGTTTTACTGAAATTGTCCATTTTGGTAAATAAACCTAGTCCTGGTGATGTGCAGAAGTTTTAAATTAATTTTATGCAAAACACAAAAGCTATATGTATCTTTGAAACTAGAGTCAGTGGATCTGAGGGACATTTATATTTTTAACAGTTTCTTTGTCACTTTTGAACAATTATTTACATCACAACATGACAGTAATTTAATTTGGTGCAATAGTGTTTAGTATTACAGTATATGGTAATCACCTAAATTATTCTTGTTTACTTTTATAGTTATACTTCAGTTTTATATTTATTGATTTTTTAAACTGTATTTTAATTATTCAAATAATATACTAGCTATATATTGCATTGAAATCAGCACATGAAATACTATGGCTTTTAATTTAATATGGATGTCTCAAAACATCATTATAGTGCCATGTACCTAATACATAAGGTCCACAATTGTTTAAATACTTAACTGTTTTTCTTTCTGTTCTCTTTTTATTATATATATAAAAGTTCAAGCACACTACAAATACATTTTTATACACATTCAGTAATACACATTCAGTAATATACATCAGTATTTCAGTTATGTCATTGATATGAGACTTATTTGTACTTTATTATTGGTAAATATGTCTGAGGCCCTAAAACCATAACCAAGAGGTTAATGATCGATGCAGATCATAGAAGGTTGTGGGCATTTTTAAAATAATTGTTTTATAGATACCCGGAATTTTAAAAATTCATCTATCCAATCCTGAAAAATTCTATCCCAGCCACTCACCAACTATCCCAACTCAAAACACTTTCAGGTACATACATGTAAAGATTGTATGTAATATATTTTTGGAATCTCTTGATTCTTCACTAACTTATTTACCTGGATACACCCTTTTTATAACCGGTTCACCTTCCCCTGCAGATTCTATACTTTATATTCACTGGTACATGTATAGTTATGCTGTTGGACATGCAGCCAGCGGTTTATTTTTCAACCATTTCATCATCCATTTTTATTTAGTTTTTTTTCTTCTTTTTTGATTAAATGGGATTCAATAATTTAATCTCCTTTTTAAATACTTTAATTAAACTTTTGGTGTATAAAATGGTTTAATTATACATGTATATTACACATTGGTCTAAAACTAATTAAAAGTAAATATCTAGATCTATTTTTGTTAATATTTTTATACACTATCCTAATTTTCAGTGTCACTGGCATGGCCAGAAGTTGGAGGCATGACATCCAATCATGTCTCTCATTTTCACCTCATCACCTTTAATATTTCCATGTCTCCTCATAATACAACTCATAGACAGTGTGGTTATCTCTCCCCTAGTATGGGTGTTTGCCCCAATATAAAATCCTGGCTATGCCATTGTTCAGTGGTAAAATATCCATATTTTTTATTTCTGTAAAAATAATTAATATAGCAGTACTAAATGACATTTATTTGGAAAAAGAGTGTTATTTATTAATAAGTCTATGTACAGTAGAATCTTAAAAGCTCAAACACCAACTGTAATTTGTTGACCCATAGGTAAGCTAGTTCAGACAACTTAATTCAAGGGTATCTATATGATTGTTTTTATCATTTGAAACTTGCATTGTTCATGATAATTACACAGGGAGAAAAATATTTGTTTTTAATTGGGTATGAACTAAAACAGACAAATGAAAAATAACTACCAGTATGTTGTGTATTGTTACTACTTAAAATTTCATGGATTTCTAGTTGAAATTTAAACAAATTTAATTATGCTTACTGATTGTCTATGACAGGACTGACTAAATTGTAAAAAAGCTTGTATTCACCCCAAAGGTTCATACAGCCTGTTGATACCATAATAAAATGGTTTACTTAGTCACACATTTTTGAGACTGTAGCCATGGATTAAGCCAACAAGAGTCTGCTATACGTATATTCAAAATACTAAATTGTGAACTCTGTTTTAACGTGCTTCATTAAATTATTAAAACATTATATGTCGCTTTTAAAATTATTTACAAACCTACATGTAAGTAGTATCGGTAGCATTTGATAACAACCTTCTGAATTATATAACTTGTTGAAGTTTGTTGACTTATTTCATTACGGTACATTCATATGTTACTTTTATTGGTTAATTTCAGGGGAGATTCAGGGAATGCTGGGAAGAATCTGAATACAATCAAGTCTTTGAGAGTTCTGCGTGTCCTGCGACCACTGAAAACTATTAACAGAGTACCAAAACTGAAGGTAAACTTTCTGAAGTCTGAAATTTTAAATAAAAGTTCTGCCTATAATATTATGTACATGTAGCTCTGAAATGCTGCAAATCTTTAAATAAAATTCCATTCATGAAAGTCTGGGAATTTACTGAAAATGGGCCGGGGGGAATTCAAGGAAAAGTTGGAGAATGTTAAATTTGTTCAACATTTATATAATTATATATATGATTAAACCATGAGGGTTTTAGATTTTATCTAGTTATTTTGTTAAATTTAGGGTACTTTGAACTAAGTTAAATGAGTTTAGAACCATACCTAGTGGTGAGTTAAAAAATATGATAAATTGCCCATGTTATTTTAAAATCTCTTTTTATCTACCTGGAGAAGATCATATATATTACTATTTCTAGTTCTTTTTCTAATGCCCTTTCAGAAGGTATATTGATGTTGCTTTTACATTAATTTCAGGCTGTGTTTGATTGTGTGGTGCACTCACTGAAGAACGTCTCGCAGATTCTTGTGGTGTATATGCTGTTCCAGTTCATCTTTGCTGTCATTGCTGTCCAGCTCTTCAACGGGAAATTCTTCTACTGCACAGACGAGTCAAAACACTTAAAAAGAGAATGCCAGTAAGTTAACATATACAGAGACAATCTTTGTACAGAAGTGTGAATAAGGAAAAAGCCAGGATCAGTTTTCTGATGATGCTTTCATCAATACATTATTTAAAGTGACAGACCCTTGTTGTTAAACACTATATGGCATATAGTGTCAGTTTTGTTCATTGAAATCAATCGGACACTAATTAGATTTTATTGTTTAGATTATTCATTTTCATACATCCAATGTGTTTCTGGTCATCCTAGTACATTTTGTAATTCTAATACCACAAAATGTATTTTTTATATTTTTAAAAAAGTATGTACCTCTGAGAAGTAATGGTCATTGTGATGATCTCTTAGACTCTAGTCCATTTTTAAGGGTATTCTCCTGTTTCAACATCACAGACTCTTGTATCACTCTATTGTAACTTTATCTAGATGTGTTACGGTTTGTAGATTAACCAAACTTAGTGTCCATTTTCATCGATTGAAACTAGGATCTGCACCTTTAATCAGTGGCTGGTAGTTGTGAAAGGCGGTAATTGTGAAACCTCATCCACAGTGTTACATTGGGGAATCCTAAGAATTTTGTGAAGGAAGGTTTGATGTTACATTTTAAGAACTAATATTAATCAAATACTAACCACGCAAGGCAAGCCAGCCCTTCTGTATAAGGGTCATGAAGTATAATAGTACTAAGAATGGTCATTCAGCATATATACATGTATAAAGTATTGCATTGGGTTTTACAGAAAAATATGAAATTCTTGGAAAAAATAAAAAGATGGCTAAGGTGGAATAGGTTGTCTAGACTCCCTAAATCCCTCACTGGGTTTGTGCTTGTTACAGAAGAATCTTACTGCCATCCTGAATCCTTTTTCAGCCAGCAGAAAGGCATTTTTTCTGTGCTAGTTTTGATTTAGTAAACTAGTCTGGAAGTGGCAGTCCTCTGAGCAGTGTTAATAACTAGTCTAGGAGTGGCAGTCCTCTGAGTGGACCAGGAAGGATGTATTGTCTAGTAAAGGATCTCCTTGGGTGCAAGGCACTAGATAGTTCATGGAATCAACCATTATTTTGCCAAATGCCCATTTGACTGCATTGTGTAGATATGGTTTTGATCATGGATAAGGGTTTTGTCTATAACTGTAATTAAAATGTATTGAGTGTTGTTAAATGAAATATTCCTTCTTTCTTTTTTTGTATCTGGATGTACATGTGTAGTTCAGTGGTAGTGCTTCCAATAGAGGTGGGATGGGTTATGTACGTCAGAGGGTTTATATGGGTCACGCCAGAAATGTGATGGCACATCTCAGTTGTGTGATGGTTCATATATAAGTTGAGTCGCACCAGATGTGGTATGGGTCATATGATGGAATCAGAGGTAGTATGGGTCATATGATGGAATCAGAGGTGGTATGGGTCATATGATGGAACCCACTTAGCAGACCCACTGAGTTATATCTCATTGAAAACTTTCAGTTAAAGTACTTTATTTTCATTTTGTTTTAACCATTGCTTTATTTCTTTTGTTTATTGCCTGATGATCTCTAAACAGAAATGATTTGAACAATCCAATGCATAGAGCTTACGAAAGGTCATGAATGTGTTCAGCTCCTGTAATTGCCCATGGCAGTCGGCAGTGCTGTGGAGATTGTCCTGGAGTTTTTAATTGCCTTGGACTATATTTGTTGTTTTTTGTTAAGGGCATTTCTTTTTGCCTTGGACATTTTTTTAATTGCAGGGGTTGAATGTTTCCAAGTGTTAAATTTACACTTTACTTCATTTCATGACACAATACTTTCATAAATATTCAACTTCCTATATATATATTTTTTACACTCTGTCTTACAGGGGCCAGTATTTTCTCTACGACCACTCAGAAACGCCAACGGTGAAGGATCGAGAATGGCTACGACGTGACTTCCACTATGACAACATCTTAATGGCCATGCTGACGCTGTTTACTGTTACGACGGGAGAAGGGTGGCCAGGGTGTGTACCATAACAGTTGATAACAATAAAGAAATGTTGTAATTAGTAATAGATAAAGAAGGGTGGCCGGGGTGTGTACCGTAACAGTTGATAATGATAAGGAAATGTTGTAATCAGTAATAGATAAAGAAGAGTGGCCAGGGTGTGTACCGTAACAGTTGATAATGATAAGGAAATGTTGTAATCAGTAATAGATACATGTGTAAAGAAGGGTGGCCGGGGTGTGTACCATAACAGTTGATAATGATAAGGAAATGTTGTAATCAGTAATAGATAAAGAAGGGTGGCTAGGGTGTGTACCATAACAGTTGACAGTGATTAAGGAAATGTTGTAATCAGTAATAGATAAAGAAGAGTGGCCAGGGTGTGTACCATAACAGTCGACAGTGAAAAGGAAAATGTTGTAATCAGTAATAGATAAAGAAGGGTGGCCAGGGTGTGTACCACAACAGTTGATAATGATACGGAAATGTTGTAATCAGTAATAGATAAAGAAGGTTGGCCAGGGTGTGTACCATAACAGTTGTTGACGATAAGGGAAATGTTGTAATCAGTAATAGATAAAGAAGGGTGGCCAGGGTGTGTACCATAACAGTTTATAATGATAAGGAAATGTTGTAATCAGTAATAGATAAAGAAGGGTGGCCAGGGTGTGTCCCGTAACAGTTGACAGTGATTAGGGAAATGTTGTAATCAGTAATAGATAAAGAAGGGTGGCCAGGGTGTGTACCATAACAGTTGACAGTGATTAGGAAAGTGTTGTAATCAGTAATAGATAAAGAAGGGTGGCCAGGGTGTGTACCATAACAGTTGACAGTGATTAGGGAAATGTTGTAATCAGTAATAGATAAAGAAGGTTGGCCAGGGTGTGTACCATAACAGTTGACAATGATAAGGAAATGTTGTAATCAATAATAGATAAAGAAGGTTGGCCAGGGTGTGTACCATAACAGTTGTTGACGATAAGGGAAATGTTGTAATCAGTAATAGATAAAGAAGGGTGGCCAGGATGTGTACCGTAACAGTTGACAGTGATAAGGGAAATGTTGTAATCAGTAATAGATAAAGAACGGTGGCCAGGGTGTGTACCATAACAGTTGTTGACGATAAGGGAAATGTTGTAATCAGTAATAGATAAAGAAGGGTGGCCAGGGTGTGTACCGTAACAGTTGACAGCGATAAGGGAAATGATGTAATCAGTAACAGCTATAGAGGGAATCACTACTTTTAGTTCTAATTTTAAGGAATTCTGGTTTACAGAGGGTCTGGTTTTGAGAGGTTTCTTCACTGTATATTAATTTGATTTAACATTTATTTTAAAGAATACTGAAGAATTCAATGGATTCCACTATGGAGAACGAAGGACCGAAACCCGGATTCCGAATGGAGATGGCCATATTTTACGTTGTGTTCTTCATCGTCTTTCCTTTCTTCTTTGTAAACATTTTTGTGGCCTTGATTATCATCACATTCCAGGAGCAGGGAGAAAATGAACTAGTTGATCAAGACATGGATAAAAATCAGGTAATGTTGGGGAAAAAAAGAAGAAAAAAGATAAATTTCTGTTATACAATATGAAATTTTGTCCATTTGTGAAGTGTTACTCCAGGGGTGCAGAATTGAACATTATCTCACCAGTCTATTGGACCAGTATCAGCAAAAACATTGTGTCCACCAGAATGTCTATTACTATCTTGCAGTCTACAGGACAATCTAAAATTGCTATAATACAAACGTCAAATGCTCGTTCATTAAAACTAAAATATATAGGGCCGAATTTACAAAGCATGTTTAGGGCTTACACGCATGTAACTACATACATTTACAATGCTTAATCACCTGTCTTACATGCGTGTAACTACATACATTTACAATGCTTAATCACCTGTCTTACACGTGTGTAACTACATACATTTACAATGCTTAATCACCTGCCTTACACGCGTGTAACTACATACATTTACAATGCTTAAACACCTGACTTACACGCGTGTAACTACATACATTTACAATGCTTAAACACCTGACTTACACGCGTGTAACTACATATATTTACAATGCTTAAACACCTGACTTACACGCGTGTAACTACATACATTTACAATGCTTAATCACCTGTCTTACACGCGTGTAACTACATACATTTACAATGCTTATTCACCTGTCTTACACGCGTGTAACTACATACATTTACAATGCTTAATCACCTGCCTTACACGCGTGTAACTACACACATTTACAATGCTTAATCACCTGCCTTACACGCGTGTAACTACACACATTTACAATGCTTAATCACCTGCCTTACACGCGTGTAACTACACACATTTACAATGCTTAATCACCTGTCTTACACGCGTGTAACTACACACATTTACAATGCTTAATCACCTGCCTTAATGCTTAATCACCTGTCTTACACGCATGTAACTACACACATTTACAATGCTTAATCACCTGCCTTACACGCATGTAACTACACACATTTACAATGCTTAATCACCTGCCTTAATGCTTAATCACCTGTCTTACACGCATGTAACTACACACATTTACAATGCTTAATCACCTGCCTTACACGCATGTAACTACACACATTTACAATGCTTAATCACCTGCCTTAATGCTTAATCACCTGTCTTAATGCTTAATCACCTGCCTTACATGCATGTAACTACACACATTTACAATGCTTAATCACCTGCCTTAATGCTTAATCACCTGTCTTAATGCTTAATCACCTGCCTTAATGCTTAATCACCTGCCTTACACGCATGTAACTACACACATTTACAATGCTTAATCACCTGCCTTAATGCTTAATCACCTGCCTTACACGCATGTAACTACACACATTTACAATGCTTAATCACCTGCCTTAATGCTTAATCACCTGCCTTAATGCTTAATCACCTGTCTTACACGCGTGTAACTACACACATTTCCAATGCTTAATCACCTGCCTTACACGCGTGTAACTACACACATTTACAATGCTTAATCACCTGCCTTACACGCGTGTAACTACACACATTTACAATGCTTAATCACCTGCCTTACACGCGTGTAACTACACACATTTCCAATGCTTAATCACCTGCCTTACACGCGTGTAACTACACACATTTCCAATGCTTAATCACCTGCCTTACACGCGTGTAACTACACACATTTCCAATGCTTAATCACCTGCCTTACACGCGTGTAACTACACACATTTACAATGCTTAATCACCTGCCTTACACGCGTGTAACAACACACATTTACAATGCTTAATCACCTGCCTTACACGCATGTAACTACACAAATTTACAATGCTTAATCACCTGCCTTACACGCGTGTAACTACATAAATTTACAATGCTTAATCACCTGCCTTACACGCGTGTAACTACACACATTTACAATGCTTAATCACCTGTCTTACACGCGTGTAACTACACACATTTACAATGCTTAATCACCTGCCTTAATGCTTAATCACCTGTCTTACACGCATGTAACTACACACATTTACAATGCTTAATCACCTGCCTTACACGCATGTAACTACACACATTTACAATGCTTAATCACCTGCCTTGATGCTTAATCACCTGTCTTACACGCATGTAACTACACACATTTACAATGCTTAATCACCTGCCTTACACGCATGTAACTACACACATTTACAATGCTTAATCACCTGCCTTAATGCTTAATCACCTGTCTTAATGCTTAATCACCTGCCTTACATGCATGTAACTACACACATTTACAATGCTTAATCACCTGCCTTAATGCTTAATCACCTGTCTTAATGCTTAATCACCTGCCTTAATGCTTAATCACCTGCCTTACACGCATGTAACTACACACATTTACAATGCTTAATCACCTGCCTTAATGCTTAATCACCTGCCTTACACGCATGTAACTACACACATTTACAATGCTTAATCACCTGCCTTAATGCTTAATCACCTGCCTTAATGCTTAATCACCTGCCTTAATGCTTAATCACCTGTCTTACACGCGTGTAACTACACACATTTCCAATGCTTAATCACCTACCTTACACGCGTGTAACTACACACATTTACAATGCTTAATCACCTGCCTTACACGCGTGTAACTACACACATTTACAATGCTTAATCACCTGCCTTACACGCGTGTAACTACACACATTTACAATGCTTAATCACCTGCCTTGCATGCGTGTAACTACACACATTTACAATGCTTAATCACCTGCCTTGCACGCGTGTAACTACACACATTTCCAATGCTTAATCACCTGCCTTACATGCGTGTAACTACACACATTTCCAATGCTTAATCACCTGCCTTACACGCGTGTAACTACACACATTTCCAATGCTTAATCACCTGCCTTACACGCGTGTAACTACACACATTTCCAATGCTTAATCACCTGCCTTACACGCATGTAACTACACACATTTACAATGCTTAATCACCTGCCTTAATGCTTAATCACCTGTCTTACACGCATGTAACTACACATTTACAATGCTTAATCACCTGCCTTACACGCATGTAACTACACACATTTACAATGCTTAATCACCTGTCTTACACGCATGTAACTACATACATTTACAATGCTTAATCACCTGTCTTACACGCATGTAACTACATACATTTACAATGCTTAATCACCTGTCTTACACGCATGTAACTACATACATTTACAATGCTTAATCACCTGTGTTTAAGAAAAACAGGCTTTGTACGTTTGGCCCATTCTCTTTAAATGGATACTATAATTTAAAATTGGTGAAACAAGAGTGATAAAGTATAAATAAATCAAACCAAGAATAACTGCTTTATTTGTGTAGTTATGAAAAGGAAATCACTTGTCAGACAGTTCCAGAGCCAGATCCAGGGAGGTGGAGCAGGGGATCCATCCCTTCCCTAAAAATAAAGTGCCTTTTTTTCCCTTTTGATGTTTTGGTATGTGCCCTTTTCTGGTCAGTCCCCTCTGCAAAACATTTTTTGGATCCACCCCTGTGTTCAGTATATTTTTAACCCATCTATCAAGTTTTTTATTAGCTTTTGACGAGTGGATTAGTACTTTATGCAGCCCTGCACTTTATACAATAGTTTTTGCCTTTTTGTAAACCTATAAACCTAAAATAAATAAAATAACATTATAAAATTTAAGTTCATACAGATAGTCCTTATAGGGTGTATACTACCAAATCAAATGCCATAGATGACAATAGTAACATATGTGGCTAAAACTCCTACCTGCAACGTATCAACCGACGTAAACGCCACGGAAATATAAATACTACCACCCCTTACACTTAAAGTGAATCAGAAAAAAATGGGGGTCAAGCTGCTCATTTCTGAGATAACGGGTAGCATCTATGACTACCCTAGTTTCGCACAAAATTTGAGTACTTTTTTTTACAGGTACCCCATACATGTTTCAAGCCCAAGCTACTTGACACATTGGTACTAGATGAAATAAAATTGCAATTTTTTTTTACCCAGATGAAACTATTATTTTTTACAGCCAACACACTCACATTTATAACCAATCACAGGACTTGTGGTGTTCACTTCTCTATCAAAAGTTCGGTGCACCTCCAACTTTGACTCAGCCGGAAGTTATTTGGTTTAGTACTACTTAAAACATCTTGCTTCTGTAGTTATTTGTGTTTGCCAATTTTTGTTTGCAGTTTCACTTATACACAGCAATTTTAATTTCAAAACGTCTTAGTCAAAAGTAATGATTTTGCTCCTTTTTTGTTGATTTTTATTTATTATTTTCAGTTTTGTTAGAAATTACTTTTTAAATAAATGTTTTATGTTGCACATTTCTTTAGGTTTTGAGTTTGTCCGAGGTAAGGATTATGGATGTGACATTTGACATGGTAGTCCTAGAAATAACTTCAGACTTAACATGCATAGTGGAAACAGGCATGGTCTTCCGTCATTTAACTGTTTTAACAACCTATCCTGATGTTAGTACACAGAAAGGGTTAAACAAAGAAAGGAAAATGCATGTTTAATAAATGACATCCCAGCTATGTGTCAAACATACAGATACTTGACTCACCATCTCTAAATACCATTTTATGGACAGGATTAAACACAATTTTACCTAGTTCTGTCTTCATCTATTCAAAAATTGTTTTGCAGTTATAAGGAATTTATAAATATAGTCAACAACGAAAGTTTAGCTAATGTTAAAAGAAGTGGCATAGCATTTATAAATTAACCTATTTTTATTAATTAGTATTCACATCTGAAATGTTTACCATTTACAAACAACATAAACTCATTAACATTTGCCTTAACACAACAGGATCTCGAGGACCTAGTTTTCTTTTAAGTTTATTCATCCATGGCAAATTTAGATGTCATAAAAGATATTTGCTAAACTTTTGTTGTTGAGTATATATACATGTATACAGAAGTCGCAAATTATTGAAATAGGAAAGAACAATAATTTTATAATACATTTGTGAGTGTTATACAACATAAAATTCTAAAGAAATTAAAATCAATTCTTGTAGTAATATAATAAATGGGTTTCTTTCACAATTTATCCAATTTATCCAATTTATCCAATATGCTGGGTGTTTTTTTTAGTGATGTCATCCAATTAGAATCTTATAAATCATATAAATACAGTGGGGCAGGATATTCATATTTACAAAATAGACTTAACTGCAACATTTGACCAAAATATTTCACTAGGCAATAGTAGTTATTTACTAGCCCAACATCAAATATCACTAACCATGGGAGTGGGGCTACCATAATCTAGAAGCCCTGGTGTAATTATACATCTATATCGCTAGAAAACAACATTCATTTAACTCTTTTCTTTAAAACTCATTTGTTTAATCCAGAAATATATCTAGATCTGATTAGTTTTGTAGTTTTAACCTGGTTTGTAACACTAGATAAACACTTGTCTCATATGACACACTGTGAAAACCTGTATTAATGTTGTTAGTCTCACATGGTTCCAGTTTAAACAGACTGTTACGGAGCACTGTAGTTAACTTCATGGTTGGCACTGACTTGTGTACCAGTTTAAACAGATTGTTACGGAGCACTATGTAGTTAATTTCATGGTTGACACCGACTTGTGTACAAGTTTAAACAGATTGTTACGGAGCACTGTGTAGTTAACTTCATGGTTGACACCGACTTGTGTACAAATTTAAACAGATTGTTACGGAGCACTATGTAGTTAACTTCATGGTTGACACAGACTTGTGTACAAGTTTAAACAGATTGTTACGGAGCACTATGTAGTTAACTTCATGGTTGACAATGACTTGTGTACCAGTTTAAACAGATTATTATGGAGCACTATGTAGTTAACTTCATGGTTGATGTCAACGTGTGTACAAGTTTAAACAGATTGTTACGGAGCACTGTAGTTAACTTCATGGTTGACCATGACTTATGTGCCAGTTTAAACAGATTGTTACGGAGCACTGTAGTTAACTTCATGGTTGACACAGACTTATGTGCCTGTTTATACAGATTGTTATGGAGCATTGTAGTAATAACTTCATGGTTGACCACGACTTATGTGCCAGTTTAAACAGATTGTTATGGAGCATTGTAGTAATAACTTCATGGTTGACACCAACTTATGTGCCAGTTTAAACAGATTGTTACGGAGCAATGTAGTTAACTTCATGGTTGACACCGACTTATGTGCCAGTTTAAACAGATTGTTACGGAGCACTGTAGTTAACTTCATGGTTGACACCGACTCATGCACACATGCATGAACATCAAAGTATATAGAGGATTTGTCACAAGTGTTTTTTAATATGTAAAATATTAAAGTCTATGTAATCAGTATTTGTCGAGGCTCTACCGAGACAAATACTGATTAACTAGACAAATTTGATATTTTACATATTAAAAAACATGATGAGCAAATTCTATTTATCCTATAACTCTTCTAAAATAACATTTTAATTAGATTTTTAGTAAATCACATTATTAAAGTTGCCTACGTACATGTAGGTAATATGACGTCATCACAATTAGTACAAATATCAAAGATCAGCTTGTTCATTTGTAAACAAATGACTCATGCATTGACAGCAAAACATTATCACCTATAGAGACCTTGCAAATTGCAAACACAGGTTAATACACTAAATTACCACAGGAGTTTATGACATAGATATCGAGATGGGTAAGTTATAGGATAAATGTAAATACACTACAGCTTGTGCATGATGCATCCTGATTAACAGATTGGAAATAGTTTAATTACAATGCTCAATGAATGAACATTTAGGTGCATCAAAACACAGCCTTCTAAATGACTATCATACATCTTGTTTCTTTCTTTCAACCAGTGCACCACAACTGGTCAAAGGTCATGGTGTGTGCTTTCCTGTCTGTGGGACAGTGCATATAAAAGATCCCTTGCTGTTATGAAAATGTAGTGGGTTTCCTTTGATGACGATGTGTCAGAATTATCACGTTTGACTTCCAATAGCCAATAATTAAATCAATGTGCTCTAGTGGTGTCATTAAACAAAACAAAACAAACTACTGGTATCTTATTTTCTTTTCATTCTTTCACATTTTCCTGATTAATATAAATCAGTTTTGGCAAGTCCAACATGTTTCTGGTCCTAAAATGGATATTATGTGAAATAGAAAAGATGAGGAAATTGAGAATTGGGGTAAATGACTAAATTTAAGTTAGCTAGAAGTTATCTTGATCATTAATATTGCTAACAAATATATTGCCAAGTTTGTTCTCATAATTAAGAGCATGATTTAGCAGTGATTTGCTTGTAAATCTGCTTTTGGCGTTTCTTTTTATCTGTTTCTTTTTTATTTTATTTTTTCATTTTTCATTTATTTTTTCTTTATTTTTAAAAAAAGAGAAAAAATTGTATAATCATTCTTAAAATAGAAATAATCCAAAGGTTCAATTCTTTGGCATACTTACATATTTTTACTGCCATCCATGCATTGTATATCTGAACAATTTCCAGGAACCTCACTTAGAGAGTAATTTAACTTTCAGCAATGTTTATAAAACTACAGTAAGTTTGGATTCCCTAGGTAAAATCAGTACACACATGATATTGCATGATGGTCACAGAACAAAAGTCCTCATTGACAACCTCAGTATGTTAAGATTGAAACTATTTATTGATATTTGATTTGACCAGCAACTATGAAAAATAGAGGACCAGTGTTTCTACCAGAAAGACATTTTTGGGTATGGTGCGCTATGGAATTGAATGCTACCACAGCCTCCCACAGAAAGAAAATGGATTAAGTTTAGGATCAGGGTTAAGAAAATCATACAGTAATGATAAGAATAATTAATTTTGTCAATAGGTTAACTTGAAAAAGAAAATCTGCAAAAATATTTAGGTATATGGCGCCATACCCATTTTACCCTCTGGCAGAAACCCTGAGGACTAGGCAGAATTGTATATATTTTTACACATTTTCGTTATGGATATATGCATGAACAGCATGCCGAACCACTATATATACATTGTATATCATTCATAAGTACATGTGTATAGTGACTCTGCAATTCATACTTTTATGAAGTTCACAATTAAGATCTTGTTTCCCCAAGTGCATCATTAGCCCTGTTGCAATTTAATTTTTTTTACTGTATATTAAAAACATGCAAACTGTTATATTAGTTTCAAACCAAATGTTTGACAGCACACATTCTTAACTATGGTTAATGGAGCATTCATTTTTGTGGAAGACCTGGTTACAAAGCGGTTATGGTCTTGGGCTTTCTAATGCCATGTGAATGGGTGCAGTAGGTTCAAATCCTTCCAATTGACACTTTCTGTTTTTTATATTGTATCAATTCTGTCTTGTAGATAGATACAACTTTAGATTCCTGTATGTTAATGATTTTATGGTAATGATTTTATTTGATCTATATATCTACAAAAAAGAGGGTTTTTTAAACATAATATAAATTTATATATATACAGTCAAACCTGCCTTCGCGGCCACCTCCATATGGCGGCCACCTGTCCATGGCAGCCACCCTGAGGTCCCCCCAATGAATTTTACTATATATTTTACCTCTATATGGCAACCACCTGCTCAACGCGGCCAGCGGCCACACTTTTGTCATAAAAAAGCGAAAATGAACCTGCTATCGCGGCCACAATTGTTTTTTAGTGCAAGTTAGAAAGAAATGTCGGCAATCATAAAAAAGAACGTAAGATGTTTTTGTTGATGTAACCAATTGGCTTGATAAACAGCGGTCCTTTAAAGGTCGTCGGTCGCTTAGCTGTGTTCGTTAATTAACAAGTGTTTTTAATCTGGATTAACGGTGCGATGTACTAGTCATCGGCGGGGGTCATTAAACGCAGTTGATAAGAGGGTATCTAGCCTAAAACAACTTGAGTTAAACGTGTCAACTCTAGAAGGAATTAAATACTGCTGCAGTTTATTTCTGATATTTATTTTCAAAATGCCACCTAAATAGTTCTATTGCAACATACGTGTAATTGTTTTTAAAAATTCGGACTTATATATGACCTGCATACGGCGGCCACCTCTCTATGGCGGCCACTTTTGTCATGTCCCACGAATGGCCGCCATAGGTTCGACTGTATATATATATATATATATATATATATATATATATATATATATATATATATATATATATATATATATATATAATGTCTTAATAAGCTTCCATAACTAATCTTTGTTTCCATTTTCTTTGATTTCAGAAACAGTGTATAGATTTTGCCATCAATGCAAAGCCACTGTGCCGATTCATGCCAAAAAACAAAACATCTTTACGGTATAAGATTTGGAAGATAGTCATGTGTCCAAAGTTTGAGTATTTCATCATGACACTCATTGCTCTCAATACTATTGTATTAATGATGAAGGTGAGCAAAATGTTGTTATATTGTGTCATTCTGTATGAAACTGTCAGATCTTCTTGATCAAATTAAAATACCAGCTATCATATTTATATCGGTTTTCAGGGGCAAATCCAAGATTTTAAAAAGGGAAGGTCACAAAATTCGATAAAAGGCAAATTTAGTGTCTTGAAGGCCAATTAACTGAGCTTGTAAAGGGAGCAAGATCTGTAGGAGTGTCCGGGAGTAGTCTTCTCAGCATTTTTACCAAGATATAGCAGTGGAGAGTCTATATCGATAACATCCGTGATTTTACCAAGATATAGCAGTGGAAAGTCTATATCGATAACATCCGTGATTTTACCAAGATATAGCAGTGGAGAGTCTATATCGATAACATCAGTGATTTTACCAAGATATAGCAGTGGAGAGTCTATATCGATAACATCAGTGATTTTACCAAGATATAGCAGTGGAGAGTCTATATCGATAACATCCGTGATTTTACCAAGATATAGCAGTGGAGAGTCTATATCGATAACATCCGTGATTTTACCAAGATATAGCAGTGGAAAGTCTATATCGATAACATCCGTGATTTTACCAAGATATAGCAGTGGAGAGTCTATATCGATAACATCCGTGATTTTACCAAGATATAGCAGTGGAGAGTCTATATCGATAACATCCGTGATTTTACCAAGATATAGCAGTGGAGAGTCTATATCGATAACATCCGTGATTTTACCAAGATATAGCAGTGGAGAGTCTATATCGATAACATCCGTGATTTTACCAAGATATAGCAGTGGAAAGTCTATATCGATAACATCCGTGATTTTACCAAGATATAGCAGTGGAGAGTCTATATCGATAACATCAGTGATTTTACCAAGATTTTACCAAGATATAGCAGTGGAAAGTCTATATCGATAACATCCGTGATTTTACCAAGATATAGCAGTGGAGAGTCTATATCGATAACATCAGTGATTTTACCAAGATATAGCAGTGGAGAGTCTATATCGATAACATCCGTGATTTTACCAAGATATAGCAGTGGAGAGTCTATATCGATAACATCCGTGATTTTACCAAGATATAGCAGTGGAGAGTCTATATCGATAACATCCGTGATTTTACCAAGATATAGCAGTGGAGAGTCTATATCGATAACATCCGTGATTTTACCAAGATATAGCAGTGGAAAGTCTATATCGATAACATCCGTGATTTTACCAAGATATAGCAGTGGAGAGTCTATATCGATAACATCCGTGATTTTACCAAGATATAGCAGTGGAAAGTCTATATCGATAACATCCGTGATTTTACCAAGATATAGCAGTGGAGAGTCTATATCGATAACATCAGTGATTTTACCAAGATATAGCAGTGGAGAGTCTATATCGATAACATCCGTGATTTTACCAAGATATAGCAGTGGAAAGTCTATATCGATAACATCCGTGATTTTACCAAGATATAGCAGTGGAAAGTCTATATCGATAACATCAGTGATTTTACCAAGATATAGCAGTGGAAAGTCTATATCGATAACATCCGTGATTTTACCAAGATATAGCAGTGGAGAGTCTATATCGATAACATCAGTGATTTTACCAAGATATAGCAGTGGAGAGTCTATATCGATAACATCCGTGATTTTACCAAGATATAGCAGTGGAGAGTCTATATCGATAACATCCGTGATTTTACCAAGATATAGCAGTGGAGAGTCTATATCGATAACATCCGTGATTTTACCAAGATATAGCAGTGGAGAGTAATCCTATATCGATAACATCCGTGATTTTACCAAGATATAGCAGTGGAAAGTCTATATCGATAACATCCGTGATTTTACCAAGATATAGCAGTGGAGAGTCTATATCGATAACATCCGTGATTTTACCAAGATATAGCAGTGGAAAGTCTATATCGATAACATCCGTGATTTTACCAAGATATAGCAGTGGAGAGTCTATATCGATAACATCAGTGATTTTACCAAGATATAGCAGTGGAGAGTCTATATCGATAACATCCGTGATTTTACCAAGATATAGCAGTGGAAAGTCTATATCGATAACATCCGTGATTTTACCAAGATATAGCAGTGGAGAGTCTATATCGATAACATCAGTGTGATTTTACCAAGATATAGCAGTGGAAAGTCTATATCGATAACATCAGTGATTTTACCAAGATATAGCAGTGGAAAGATCGATAACATCAGTGATTTTACCAAGATATAGCAGTGGAGAGTCTATATCGATAACATCCGTGATTTTACCAAGATATAGCAGTGGAGAGTCTATATCGATAACATCCGTGATTTTACCAAGATATAGCAGTGGAGAGTCTATATCGATAACATCAGTGATTTTACCAAGATATAGCAGTGGAGAGTCTATATCGATAACATCCGTGATTTTACCAAGATATAGCAGTGGAGAGTCTATATCGATAACATCCGTGATTTTACCAAGATATAGCAGTGGAGAGTCTATATCGATAACATCAGTGATTTTACCAAGATATAGCAGTGGAGAGTCTATATCGATAACATCAGTGATTTTACCAAGATATAGCAGTGGAGAGTCTATATCGATAACATCCGTGATTTTACATTACTGGAAATAGGCACTGGGTATATGTTTTTGTTGAGCCAATGCTAGCCACCATAAGAGATTTTGCAAAAATGTTAAATGATTAACATTATCTAAATTGCAGTAAATCATACTTTAAATATACCACAATATTGATAACAAGTGGGATACACTGACCATAGCTGGATATATAATGTATTTTGTGGGAAAATAGCTGAGTTATAATATAAATTGTACTTTAAATATGCCAAAATATTGATAACAATTGATACATTGACCATAGCTGGATAAATAATGTATTTTGTGTGAAAATAGGTGAGCTACATCACCCTATACCCTAAACAGTTGAAAGTGCTCTTCTTTCAAAAGGCATTGAATTTTATTTGGGGCTTCTTTAACGAAATTGGGTCAGCACAAACTTCATTATGTGCATATAATTATGTTAATCAACCATCTATTCAAAAATGTTTTGACTATTGTATTTAAAGTTGTTAAATTGTTTTGTAATTGAAAATTAAAAATAAATGTGATTAGTTAAGATTTTATAATATTGGAATTTAATTTTCAGCTGCTAAGATTCCATATGTACAGCAAATTATGTGACAAACTTTACAGTATATAATATATGAAAAATGACAAAACATATGTTGCATAAGCAGGTCATGTAAGCAAACTGCTGTATATTTGGAATCGTAGTTTTATTTTATACGTTATCCTGAGAAGTCATAACAAAGCATGCATAGCAAGATGGTCGGATCTGAACAAATCTTGACAATCTGTGAGGGCGGAATTTACAAAGCCTATTTTTGACTTACATGTATGTAACGTAATGACTTTATAATGCTTAATGGTTAAACATTTGCATTTAACAACAACTTTTCATTTCAACTTATTTTCATGCTTATACATGTATATCAAATTAAGCTTCAAGCGCACTGTCCTGGGCACACACGTCAGCTATCTGGGCTGTCTGTCCAGGACAGTGGGTTACTTGTTAGTTGGTTAGTGGTTAGTGAGAGAGAAGAGGGTGTAGTGGCCTTACACCTATCCATTGAGCCCTTAAGAGCTGCGAACCCTGTACCTACAATCCTGTAGTCCGATGGCTTAACCACAACACCACCGAGACCAGTTTAAGAACAACAGGTTTTGTAAATTCAGCCCTTAATGTCTATATAAGCATAATATAGTGTATTGATAACTTTAATCAGCATGTATACAGTGTATAAATATAAATATATAAATACAGTGTTTCATAGGGACATGTTAAACCTTTTTGTAGGAAATGTATTTGTATTTTTAAGTCACATAAAGCTGTATAATTTTATAATTTGTTTAATACATCTTGATTATACAAAGTTATATCATTTATCTGTTTTGTGTTAATTGGTGCTTTGTTCCAGTCTTCATTGAATTGGTATATTCTACAGGAAAGTATAAGATGTCACGATGTGGGTCCTGTTCCTTACATGGTTTTGTTTTTTCCATGGATATTTTCTTAATTGCAGGGGATGGTGGGGTGACAGCATTCTTATTTGGGGGGTTTTCATGAGAGTGATGAATACAGCATATAATTACTGGTATCTTTTCCTTTGTGCTAGGGCGTCATTAAACATCCAGTCAGTCCCAAGTGGGAGTGTGGTTGGGATGTACATGTATTGCATTAAACATCCAGTCAGTCCCAAGTGGGAGTGTGGTTGGGATGTACATGTATTGCATTAAACATCCAGTCAGTCCCAAGTGGGAGTGTGGTTGGGATGTACATGTATTGCATTAAACATCCAGTCAGTCCCAAGTGGGAGTGTGGTTGGGATGTACATGTATTGCATTTACAGGATTTACTAATGACATTTTTCCAATTTGCAATGCTGCTCAGACGTTGTCTAAGATTAACAAGTATTAATGGAAAAAGGTTTATGGTTTACTTTGATGTTTATTTTGAAAAGTTTTAAGTTGTTTACAATTTCATTGTTTTTAAATCTGACAACTAAATGTTTACTTAAAAAATATTTAAAGATTTAAGGAAAGTATTCAGGCATTTCAATTTAATGAAAATACTTACAGTTTACAACTTCTGATTAATTGTTTTTAGTGTATGTTAACTTGATACATTTTATAAGTTTGTGGAAAGCATTCATCATGTTTTACAACTTAATGAAAAATACTTACATATTAGCTTTACGACTTTTGATTAAATGTTTTTAATGTTAATTAATTTACTTGGAACATTTTTAAGGCTGATGTTTATTGAAAGTCTTTAGATCTTATAGTACTTATTAGACTACTGATGTGACAACAACATAATTTGGTTTCATTTATCTATTGCATCTTTTTTCACCAGTATCATGGACAGCATGGTGTTTATGTTGACGTTGGCAAAAATCTCAATATAACGTTTACCTGTTGCTTCACGGTTGAATGCATACTCAAGCTGTTTGGTCTTGGTCCCAGGGTAAGACAAAACAAGCCTGCCTGCCACATCCATGTGTTAGAATAGATTTTATACTGGGAAACTGCAGCTTATTTCGGTTTATTCATTATTTTTTTCCTTGTATACCGACAACAGGCATTTTGGGATATGACAAATTTCTTGCTAACAAATTGCTTTGCAGACTGAATGTAATGTATATGTTGATGTAAATACATTTATAGTTCGCAAAATGTTTTGTTACAGAAAAGATATTCCAAAATGTCATTGATGGTGATGGTTCATGATTGATATATATTTTTTCACTCACAATTTACCTTTCCTTACAGAATATACTTGGTTTTTCCTGTCAAAGCACATGTTCTTGTCTAGGTATTCCAGCTGTTGGCACCATCATAACAACACTGGGGTCGCAGTTCAGTGATATACAGTTTTCAGTGCCTAGAGAACATGTGCTTTATGTGCAGGCAGGAATAGCCAATTTGTTTAACATCTATTTGATCAGCAGAAAGTTTAATTAATATTACTAATTAATTCAAACCAATATAACTGTGGGACTTAACGTTATTTTCAAATTTGGTACTAATGAAAGTATTACAACTTATGTAGTGTAAACATTATCATAATAAATAAAAAGGTGAGGTTAAATATCTTGTTGATGCGAAACCAGAAAGCAAAGCCTGTTTCTTTTCTACTTAGCCTGACCTCAAACAATTGAATATTCTGAACATCCCAACAGCCAATGGGATGGCTGAAACCTACCAATAAATCATTTGCTTCCTGTTTTTGAAAAATGAGACCATTTTTCATTAATGTCAGTTAATGTGTTTCCCTGACTTTGCATTTAAAATGTACGATAGTACAAGTAGTTAGAAATGGGTGGACATATGCATTTGGTTACAATTTTATTGTTAAACACATACAAAAAATTAACAGTATTCTGCCAATTGCTAGCTGAAAGTGAATTAAAAAGACTGAAAATCAGTGCATTAAAAGTGTATGAAATAAAATTCAATTTCTAATCTTACTGTGTATAAAACTGATAGATTTGAAAATTCAGTTATAACCGTATGTAACTGATTTTTGTTTTTCACATTTAGATCAGTTTCTTACATACTATATATATCCAGGATATGAAAATAAAATTTGGTTTAGAGTTGCACCTATTGCTGTTCATCATTGTGCACCAAAACGTTTTATGGTAGGAGAAACATTCAATTCTGCAGAATTCTTGCATTTCTTATAAAGTTTGAATACTTGATGATTTACTTTCTGCTCATCATCTGTTGTCAACACAATATTACAGATTGCTTTGAGTCTTTGATTTCTGCCACTTCATCCTCATTTCTTTTCAGCACTGGCTGAGGACTAACTCACTGAAAATGTTTTTTGGTTTCGTTTCTATGGAGACTAGTCATATATTTATATATTAACATATATATTTAACCTTTTTTTTCTCTCTTATTTCTCTTTTTTGCCTGCTTGACTTCAGTTTGAGCCTGGTAACCCTCACAATACTAATACACAGTTGCAAGAAATTCCTATGGTTCTTACCATTATAAACCAAGTCTTTACAGCCTTGTACACAATAGAAGTCCTTCTAAAGCTATTTGCTTTTGGAGTCAAGGTTTGAAGCAAACTCTTAAAATCAGAATGTAGTCCTGTGTTGTGCTCACTAAAACCATCCAGTTACGATGTTCCTTCTTGTGTATATGTCTTTTTGAAGTGACCAATCAGAATGTAGTCCTTTTGTTGTGCTCACTGAAATCATCCAGTTAGAATGATTCTTGTGTCTGTATAATTGAAGTGGGCAATAAGATTGACTGTCTTGTTTTCACTGTACCAATCAACTGATTAGATTGTTCCTTCTTGTGTATGCCTTTTGGAGTGGCCAATCAGAATGCAGCTTTAATGTTGTGTCACAGAGGTTCACTTAATGCAAGTTTAAATTATTAGGCATTGAGTTTTCACATATTATTTAATAAAATATAACACTTTATATTGCAACATAGAATTAACACATATTAATGTTTGGCTGAAATATATTTTTACCAGAAAACCCCCCAGAAAGGCATGATAACTTATAATTAAGCTTATTTAAAAAATAAAATGTAAATTTTCAAAGTGTATGTAATTGAGAATATGCTTGAAAAATAGTTTTGTTCATTAAGTTGTTGATGCAAAGATTTTTCAATTTCGGAATATTTGAATTTAATAATTAAATAATGCATAAACATGAGGTGTTTTCAAATAACGTAAAGGATTTAATATATCTTGAAATATTATGTGATATAGTACTAACAACCCACTACAGATATCAGTTTAGATAGTTGCAGAATTTTACATAAATATCAATAATTTAAGGTCTTAAAATCTCTGCCATTTACTATTTCTGAAAATTGAGAAGATTGTATCTTGCATAAGTGACCTCTGAGCTCTTAAGTTGTGCTGTCATGACAACCTCTTGATATGCTTTCTGCTCAACCAAGATATCTAAAACCTGTTTTTGGCTTGTTCTATGGGTATATATATAGATCTACCCACTATGTGTTTTCGACATGAGATTTAAAAGTGAGCAACATTATTACAAAATCCAGGTATCAGTGTTGCAGCAAGATATTCACCTATTAATTAAGTTAAATGTTCAAAATGGAATGGCATACTGCAGTGCTACCAGTATTGTTGTTCATGACTTAGTAAAATTTATAAAACTGATATCTTTATCAGTCAACAATAATGCTTTACCATTACAGCAATCAGAAAACATTTTCATAATTAGAAATTTAATGTAAATTACACTTACATTTTCTTTTAGTTAACTTATCTGCATGATTATTAAATACCAAGTTCAAACTATAGATTAAGTTTTTGTTTTCAACTGCAATAATTTTTATTTATGTTTCTAACCGTAGCAGTTTTTAATATCATCCTTTTTGTCAAAGGTAGATTGGCCTCATGAATCTTATATAAACATTGTAGTCACTGCTTTATTTAAATTCAGGTATATATGTGGAGGGGAGGGGGGATTTAATGGCCATTATAATGCCCCACTTTTGTCCCCCTGCTTAATCCCTGGCTTATCTGGTGTCAACTTCATGCATGTTTTGCACTCACACCCTTGCTGCTTATGTTTCTTTTATGTTAGCATTACACCATGTATTTTGAAAATATTGTTCTAGTGTGCTGATTTATTACCATGTGTAATTCTTTAAAGGGTCATCATCACTATATTTATTTTACTGTACCGTACATTTTTAAATAACAAACTTAATGCTTTTTGATGCTAATGAACTTTAAATGTATAGATACGGTTATGGATTTAATTGTCTCAAAAATCTGTGTCTACTTTGTAGTATATGATTCAGATTAATGTGGATCCTCATTGAAACAAAACATATTTAACATCATTAATGCTGATAATGCCCCTTTAATATTTGATTGATATACATTTTTATGGTAATTATTATTATTATACATATTTAAACTCGTCTAGTTATTTTTTTACATGCACTGAACCCACTTCTCTGTTTGCAGTGTACAAAATATTAATAGTAGTATTTTCTCAATATGCAGTAATAATTGGGGGTAGGGGTGGAGGGTTCAAAATTTGTAACAATTAAATTTCAGGTTACATGTTTGCTCATATGTAGCATACACTTCAATATATTCTATATTTCAGCCGATGAAAATGTTTATTTACTGTATGTTACATAATGAATCTTGATACATTTCAAATGATTGTGACACTAATATTAAAAGCAGTAAAATAAGTAATAAAGACATAAACACTCGTAAAGTGGTATACCAGTGATAAACACATTTAAAAGTGGAAAAATCACTCTTTCCAACTGTGATATCAGACGTTCGTGGTTCAGTTAAATGTAGCAGACTAACTAGACGAGTGTATCTATAACAAACGTTTGTTTAAAGATAACAAATCTCATTTTAAAAGTAATATTAATAAGTTTTGAGAATCATACAGTTTAAACCACTAATTAATTTTTTATTTAAATTATTGAATTGTTGTTTACTCATCAGCTAATTCAATTAAGAAAAGTATTTATTTTGCAAAAAAAATTTTTTATATAGAATGTTTTTTTTTAGGGGATAACAATATACATGTATAAATATGTATCACTGTATAAAAATGTAGCTTTTTGGGGGAGGGGTTGTACCGTAGTTGAAATAGTATTTAGTACTAAATATTAAATAGTATTTGTTTTCTTGACAGAATTACTTCCGTGACTCGTGGAATGTGTTTGATTTTGTGACGGTAATAGGCAGCATCATTGATGTCATCATCACAGCTAATTCTGTGAGTATTCATTTTGACATTAATAATTAATATGTTTGCCATCTTGTCAAAATATATGTATAAATGTATTATGTATGTCATATGCCATGATTTACAGCCTGAGAGTAAATAAAATTCAGTTCAGTTGATGTTGTAAAGTTTATTTCTGAAATGAAAAAAGGAAGACTCGATCCTTTCTTAAAAGACAGGGCCTGTGGTGTGAATGTAAAAATGGGAGGGCCACTGTCAGTGAGATAGCCTGAGAGTGGAAATCTGAGGATCCAAAGGGTTTCAAACTGAAGGGTTGAGGGGCATAATAATGTAGAAAAAGTTTTAATTTCAGATATTCATATACAGCATTTCTAGCCTTCTTAGCAACACAATTATAATAGAAAGGTTGTGGGGGATGACCCCTGTGGTCCCGTTGTTTTATGGCCACTGAGACAAAGGGTTAAACACAGACATCACCTACACCCCAAACATTGACTGAAGTCATGCACATGCATGCATATTTACAGAAATGTGTATGTACATTTCAATAGGGGAATACATCAAATGTACAGGATTTATTCATAAAATACATAAGGGCATCACCATACACCCACCTCATGATAAGATATTTATCACGATACATAGCCCACAGATTAATACAGTACACATCACCATACCTAATTCACAATGTTTTCCTTGTTAAACAAAATGCTGCAATTTAGATGAAATGATTTGAAAATAAGAAATAAACATGATAAAAATGAAATTGATTGAACAGTTTTAATACAGTACACATCACCATACCTGATTCACAAAGTTTTCCTTACAAAACAAAAAGCTGCAATTTAGATAAACTGATTTAAAAATAAGAAATAAACCAGATAAAAGTGACACATTGATTAAACAGTTTTAATGTAGAAAGACCACACCATAGACATATATTCTGTATGCTTCACTGGCTTTCCTTGAAGGAAATAACTTGTCAATAAGTACATCTCGGTACAAAGCGATGTTGGTAAATTGATACAAAATTAAAATGATAGGAATCGATAAATTATCATAATAATAATCAATACACAAACAAGGACATCATATATCATATCATCAGCAATAATATTGTGGTATATCGATGCATTGGCGTTTAGTGTATTGTGACACCTCTAATACATATAATAAAACATATATCAGATAGTATATATGTATGTTCATACACATGTATATATTATGTACTTGAATGTGATATTCCATTGTGTTATTTTAGTTTGTATGCAAATTCAAATTCAGTTTGTTTTCAGAGTTATTTCTTTATGTCAAATGTGTGACCCATATTATTAAATTGATGGTTTGATAAATCCAATGAATTAAAGACAAATTCACAATATACCAGGCTGAATGCCTTTTCCAGTCACCCCATCCTAATTTATTTTAAACCACTTACTTCATATTTTAAAGAAGGTCAATAATAAATATGCGAACTGGAACACTTTTGTGTTTTATTGCATAATATTTGCTAATAATGGAATGTGACATGAAGATATTTTGATTACTGCAACATTCTCCATTGACGACTTTCTGAAAGCAACTATTGATGGCAAAAATCTATTTTGAAAGTCCTGACACTGAAAACTTGTGTCATTCATAGGACCAAGAAAAGATGAAATTTTATACTTATAATTTTTTCCAGAAATGGTGTATGATTAACTCTGTAATTCATATCCCATTTGAAATTAAAGGAATAATATTATTATCTAATGACATCTCTGTGCTGATTTAAACAATTTGTGAATGATTTTTATTGTTCATACTCCGATGAACATAAACGAAATAACAGACAATCATTACATAATATGTATTTAAAGTTTTATTGCAAGGCAATCAATTTGGAACTCTCCTAAAACTTTTTAGTAGTAGAGTATGAAGGGGAGCAGGAGAGATCACTCTTCTTTTCTTTTCTTCTTAGGACATATTTTTTGATATTTTAAAAATAACAGCAGGCCATATTTTACTTCCTATTTCAGGTTCTCATCTTTTCATATATGCTTGTTTTCACCATGTAAGGTTCAAGAACATCCGACCATGCAATTTTGTGTAAGAGAGACTAAGAGATCTTTGCAAATTAGGCCTCTGGTCTGACAGAATGATCTTCTAGTTCTAGTTAAGTTGGATACCATGTGTATACCATTGCACTCAGTCTTTCAGCTATACATTCCTTCATCTGGATATCACATACTTGTTGATCACTGAGGTAAGTATACGTACACCCACACACAGGCCACAATATTTTTTTAATAACTCTTTTTTCACCAATGATTATAATATTCCAATTTCCAGAGCACAGCTCTTAGCTTCGGCTTCTTCCGACTGTTCCGAGCTCTGCGCCTCGTCAAGCTGTTGAGGCAGGGCTATACCATCCGCCTGCTGTTGTGGACTTTCTTCCAGTCATTCAAGGTACGCCGCCCCCACGTGTCATACATTTAAAGAGACCTCTACACTTTTAACTTACAGGCATCTAGTGTCAGTTTTGGATTCTTTCGGCTGTTCCGTGCAGCCCGTCTAGTGAAGCTGCTGCGTCAGGGAAAAACCATTCGACTACTTCTGTGGACTTTCTTTCAATCCTTTAAGGTAACAATAGGTTTCCAAGCAAGCCTGTTGGTGGGATCACTCAACATTAATGCTTTAGCTGGATTGCACACGCACTTCATTCGTTACATGTTGATTGACTTTTAAAAAAAATAATCCAAAAACAATTTAATGTCATAAATTAAGCATTTTTGTGTTAAAACAAACATATTAATGATGTAACTTGATGTAATAAAGATCCTTTTCAGTGACATTTTAATAAAATATAATAAAATAAAATAACATTTACTATTTAGAATTTTTTTTAAATTAAAATTGATCGATAAATATACTAAAGGACAAATTGTACGTACATGTAATTATATATAATGAACAGAAAATTAATTTCTCAATTACACTGTGAAAGAAAGTCTAGTGTTATGTTCAGACTTTGCTTTTCACTTTACGAATGAACAAGTGTGACGGCCAAAGAATTAGTTCTAAAATCCCTGGTTTGCGGGACCTAGCTTGCCACCAAGCACGTTTGAATTCTTTACCAGGCTATGTAGTTCACTTTTACGTAACTTATCAATGATTTCCTTCAGTTCTTTTTATGCATGTAGATTGATATATGTAAACGTATTCATATATAATTATATACATGTATTATATATTCTTCACATATATCTGTATCATGTACTCCCTGCATATACAATTAGATTAGATTGTCACATATATAATCATATACATGTAGTTGTGTGTGTTTGAAATCATATTCCAGTGTTAAAATGTAATAAATGGGGTTTATAAATTACTTTTCAGTTTTAAAGTTTATTTATATGAATTAAACAAAATTAATTAATTAAAACTATTTTTATATTATTATATTATTAATATTATTTAATACTAAGTTAGTTCCATTATATATATATGCAAGTAATAATTAAAATACATTGTATTTTCCTAAACAAATTATGTCATAATGTTCAGGCATGCTTTATAACTATAGTTTCTATGTTTTAAAATGAGTTTTCATTGCTTTCCTCAAACTGAATATTTTTTATTCATTAAATAATGATATTTATTTTGATAATTATGAAACTGAAAGGATTCAGTGGAAAAATTAGGCAAATTTTTAAAGCTAATTAATAATTCTGTCTAAATTTGGATTTATAAATTTCCAACTTTAGGCAACTCGGTAATTATTAAGCCCTTATTAATTTGAAATGTTATTAATGAGAAAGCAAGTAACCCTTTTCATTTACAATAATAATAAACCTGTCCCAGCTAATAATTGTTTTGATGGATTGCTAAAGTTCAGTACATTGTGAAAGACTTAGATTATTGGAATATCTCTCTATCTCTCCACTATTGTTTTTACATAGCCAAACATAAAAACATTAACCTATGTAGGAATTAAACCATAAAAACAATGTTTAACTTTCTGCTTTGGAAGACAAAAATAGCCCCAGTGTTTTCATTCTACTAAAAAAATATCAACTTTGCCACTAGAGTTTGAAATATTACTGTACCACTCTTTACTTTGAAGGGTCTGAAAAAGACCAACAACTCTCGTTAAATCTCAATATATAGGCAAAAACATCACGGTATATCATTCCATTCAGTTATAGATACAGGAATCAACCCTGTGTTTACACCATAATCATGGCAGTTCATGCCTTCCCCTGTTAACATTGCATTGTCTAGCAATCAAATTAGTTCTGATTCCAACAAAATAAAGAAAAGGGGCACTCTTTTCAGTGGAAAATTATAATGACTAGGTTTAATCATAAGGGATGGCTAGAGGGGGATACTTATTACTGGAATGACTAGGTTTAATCATAAGGGATGGCTAGAGGGGGGTATTTATTACTGGAATGACTAGGTTTAATCATAAGGGATGGCTAGAGGGGGATACTTATTACTGGAATGGAGTCCTTAATACATTACATATGATTGGTATACCCCATTTTAGATTCATATTTTTGGCAAGCATGCACAAAAGCATGTTTTTTTTTAACTGCACACCTTATTCCGGTTTTTCCTTTTTAAGGAGTGGTTTGATTCAGTACTAACTATAATACTAACTGTACACTAGTTTGTTTCTAAAGTTTGATTCACTTGAATTAGAAGATTCCTTTTGATTGGTTTCTTGACAAAAAGTTTATCATTTTAAAAACCAATTATATCTTTTGCACATTTACATATTAATTATTTAATATATGGTGGATGGGTTTCTAAAGTAATATTTTCTTTTACATTTTGTTACTAATTTTCATTTCTATTTTTTTTCTTCTTCTTTTTAAACCATTTATTGCTTGACACCCTGAAATTTTTCTTAAATTAACACTAGAAATATTAAAATATTATAGTAATATAAACTTTATGTACATAGAGATGCCCAAATAAGGCTGTTGTCAGCTCTATATGCATGAATATTAACCCTGCTTATATATATATACATGTATATATCTCATGTTTAATGTACGTAGTCTCATTAACCATATATATTATATAGTACATACATATGTATATATACACGTGAATGTAATGTCCATGTGTAATTTTTTATTAACACTGTTGATTACTTAGCACTCATAGTAGATAGTGAAAACTGTACATTAAGTTTTGCATACATATATATACCACATGTATATGGACAATGTCTTGTTTTGTTAAAAGCAGTGGCCATACTGTTGTCACTACCTCAGTCATTTTGATGTATTTCTGTAATCAGTGTTTAGAATCCAGATTCGTTTTTTTCTCTTTTATTGGACTATAGTTTCTATTTTTATCTTAGTATATTTCTTTGAATTTATGTAAATAAATTAATAGAATAGCTTTAATAATTGTGTACTTCTATAGTTAATGTCAAATACTGATCGTAAGATCATTGACAGTTTTAGACGAGCTTTAAGGCAAAAGCAGAATCCTCAAAACAAGTACCATATTCGACATATTATATGTAATGTGTATTTATAACTAGATATATTATTGGTCTCTATAATATGTCACTTATAAATATTTACATTTATTTAGGTTCAGCAGATTTATTTATCACAAGAACAGATAGAAATATTTAAATACAATAATTTGAATAGGGAACGATGGTCATTATTATCAACATTTTCATGAGCATTCAAACCTATGTTGGGAGAAATGTTAGGGTGTGATTTTTTTTTTAAAGTTCATCAAATATTTCTAAAGAAAAAACAAACATTTTTAGTCCATAATAAACATATATTTCATACCCCTATTTTGAAAAAACATTGGATGAAAATCTAACATTTATTTTATAATGGCCTATGTGTACAATTTTAGAAGGGGAGGATTGATGTTCCAAACAGATAATGGTTTGTATGCTAATGTAAATGTTTATAATTGTGAACAGTTCCCATGACGTATTGGGAATAAATGTTTCAAAGCTATATGTATATAATATAGAAATACACATAATGAAAATAACAATATTGTGCAAGATGTCTATTCTTGTGTTAGTCAGAACACCTTTAAGAGTGTAGACTCAAAAGGATAAAAAAGTAAAGTTTGTTAAGTTTATCAACACCACAAGAGTACATTGATTCATTAAACATCAGCTATTTGATGTCCAACATTTGGTAGGTGTTTCAGAAGAAACGTGCATGCTACATTTGGTTTTCATTATTGGCAGCAAGGGTAGCCATTGATATACTTGTCATGAGGCATTGCCACAGTGGTTGGAAACAATTGAAGAAGAAAACATTCTCCTGTGTAACTGTTGCATACAGCAATGCATGTTAGTGTGAATAATGTGTAAGAGTATAAAAAAAGTTGTTTTGTTTAACAACACCACTAGAGCACATTGATTTATTAATCATTGGCTATTGGATGTCAAACATATGGTCATTTTGACACAGTCATAGAGATGATACCCATGATATTTTTCCATTAGTATTAAGGGATCTTTTATATGCACCATCCCACAGACAGGATAGCACATACCATGGCCTTTGATATACCATTTGTGGTGCACTGGCTAGAGCGAGAAATAGCCCAATAGGCCCACTGATGGGGATCGATCCTAGCCCAACCACACATCAAGCGAGCATTTTACCACTGGGCTACGTCCCATCCTGTTTAAGAGTATAGACTCAAAGAATCAAAATCTAAAGGTTTTATAAATATATGTACTATCATCCTTTAAATTAATGTTGTTTGTTTGGAAAAGTGTCTGTCATTTGGCTTTACAGACTGTTTAAAACACATTTTAAAATAGAGAAGATACACAGTAGTAATGTATAGACTCAAAGAATCAAAAGCTAAAGGTTTTATAAATATATGTACTATCATCCTTTAAATTAATGTCATTTGTTTGGAAAAGTGTCTGTCATTTGGCTTTACAGACTGTTTAAAACACATTTTAAAATAGAGAAGATACACAGTAGTAATGTATAGACTCAAAGAATCAAAAGCTAAAGGTTTTATAAATATATGTACTATCATCCTTTAAATTAATGTTGTTTGTTTGGAAAAGTGTCTGTCATTTGGCTTTACAGACTGTTTAAAACACATTTTAAAATAGAGAAGATACACAGTAGTAATGTAGGGCTACAAAATTTTAAAAATAATTTTATGTTGTGAAGTTGTGAAATGATAAGTTTTCCATGTGTATTAATTAAGTCACCCATTGGATTATTTCTTGTTCCAGCCAGTGCACTACGACTGATATATCAAAGGCTGTGGTATGTGCTATCCTGTCTGTGGGATGGTACATATAAAAGACCTCTTGCTACTAATGACAAAAATGTAGCGGGTTTCCTCTCTACATGTATAACAAAATGTCAAAATTACTAAATGCTTGACATCCAGTAGCCAATGATTAATAAATCAATGTGCTCTAGTGGTTTCAATAAACAAAATAAACTTTTTTAATTAACACTCTGGTTTAACTGATAACATTTTTAATGAAGGTTATTAAGACCACCTGAAGGTGATTGCCATTTACTGTTTGTGTATTTCTATATGAGGCATACAGAACATTTGGACTATATATTCCTCATTTAGACTCTTCCTTGTATATACATGTATAGCTATTTTGATAGCTTTAAAGCTGCAATCTCACCTTCATTTAGTGACACAAAACAAAACCACAACTCCAGTTTAATAAACTTGTGTGGTTTTGCTATCACTAGGTACAGTGTATTGTCAACTGCCTTAACAACAAGGTTCTGTCAAGACCTGAATAGTAGAAGCTACATGCTATTTGTTGAAAATGTGTGATATGTATGACTTATTATTGTCTTGCCGTAATGAATTAAAAATATGAGATATAGGTGTTACTGCTCTAGAAGACAATGATGGTGTAAAATATTTCATTTCGGTCAGCATTAAAGTTTCATGTTTAACTCCATTTCTTAGAAACTATAAGTCCCAATTAATGAAAACTTGGTTTATAGTTTCACCTGTGGATGTTCATCACAATGCATGTGAATTTTTTTTTTTAAATTAATTAAATAAAAATTTCACTGGTAATTAAAAAACAAAATCGAAATGTTTTTAATTTTTATTTTGTTTTGTTTTTAAAATATGTGTTGATATCAACATCTTATTGATACAACTAAAAATAAAACCAAGTAGTAAGTTTATGGTACACAAGACATTTAATCCAGTGGAATTCTTGAATTATTTTATGTGTTAGTTGGCAAGATCAATACTGGTTGAAACTTAAAATATCAGCCAGTCCCGGTAAGCAAGGCATTAACATGGCCAATATGGCTACTTTCATTTCATTTCAACTTATTTCAGTGCTTATATCCAATTAAGGTTCAAGCACGCTGTCCTGGGCACACACCTCAGCTATCTTGGCTGTCTGCCCAGTACAGTGGGTTAGTTGTTAGTGAGTGAGAAGAGGGTGTAGTGACCGTAGTAATTAAAACTCGCTCTTGGTGGGAGCCAGTATCAGCCTACGAACCTGTACCTTCCAGCCTTATGTTCGATGGCTTAACCACGACGCCACCGAGGCCAATCAATGGCTACTAAATAGTTCAGAACATTTGAACCTCTATTTGCAAGGCTTAAAACGAACAGGAAGCCAACAGCAAATGCTGCTCAATACGCTTTCTGATAATCACTTTTACAAGCAGTGTTTGCATGCTTTCCATCTTATTTTTGACAGTATATTATGTTAAACAACCTGAATTCCTAATTTTCAAGAGTGATTAAATATCACGAGCTTTTATCTCAAGCTCTCCTCATTGTTTTTTTTTTTTAAAAATAATTATGAGTATCTTAAGTCTAAATTTCAAGACTTAGTTTACAAACTGCTTCTCAGTTTTTAACACTTGTTTCCAGATTAAAATTTGAGAAGCAAATATTGTTCTACAAACCATAAAATGAATTTCGAGGTGGTTATAATACATGTGTTCCATTGTTAAACAATCAAAGTTAGAAATAGCAGCGAGAAGAAACTTAACTGATTGATCTATTCTGAAAGTTTAAATATTAAAAATATACCCGAGATTGCAGCTTTAAATTTGGTAAAATGCGTACAAATTAAATTCAACAGACATGTTATTATTTTGTATTGATGACTTTAGTTATATGTCAGTATAAATATATATAAATACAGCAGATGTATATCGGTCTACATGCTTTAATTAGACACATTTTATTATAGCAACTGGCAATTGGTTGCCATTTAAAGAATGGTGGTAAGCATGTTATTGGATTTGGGTTAAAGATAAATAGGCTCTAATTCTACTTATCTAGACTGGTATTATATTGTCAGTCAAAGCATTGACACATTCAGAATATTATGTTGTCAAAGTATTGACATTCAGAATATTATGTTGTCAAAGTATTGACACATTCAGAACATGTTTTCATTGTCATCTATTTATAAGGAAAGTAAATATCAAGTAATATAATGCAATACAGTTTATTAATATTTTGGGATAGAATTGTTTATTTAACTTAAACTTAACCATGTATTTAACTGTTTATTTTCATGTTTATAATGAAATTGAGACACAGTTAAGTTTTAAATAATATTCTATAAATGATTTTTGGCGTTTTTGTTAATCTGAAGGTTAATTACAATTATAATTCTAACACTTTGTAAAATAAATACAATGTATAACTGTATGGATAAAAATGTTATATTTTTCCTTAAATTAATGAAATTGCATTTTCCAGTTCATGAAATATTCCAAGAAATCTTTTAGCATCATTTTTTTTATTAATTATGTTAATTTGTTCTTTATGATTTAAAAGTAAAAGTGACATTCAATATGGCAATTTCTACAAATTTGGTTTCAATTTTTTTTATATATTGGTAAAAGGTATAAAAAATTTCATTCATGTATAAATGTTACTCATTTCATCTTGTGGAAGGTAAGTACATACACTAAATAATGCTGTATTATACAACTTATATTTAATATTATCATTTATAATTTTCTTTTGATTTAGATTTCCGGACCCCAGTTTATGCCTCATTTATTTCATTTGTTATTTACAGACAGGAATTACTTTGGCATTAAGTATTTTGTTTTAGCACTCAGGAAACAGAGACACGGGTATGACATACTGCAATGCTGTTTGGAGTGTTGAACTGCACTGGCATTACAGCCAAATGTTTTATGTAAATTGTTATCAACATCTTCTTTTACAGGCTTTACCATATGTGTGCCTACTGATCCTCATGTTGTTCTTCATATATGCCATTATTGGGATGCAAGTGAGTATCACTGGGCGTTTTCATAAATAGATTATCACATGAGTAAAAATGACTGCACAACTGGCAAAGCCTATGTAAGTTCTTGATCTACAGCTTACATATTTAAGAGGTACTTGTCTTGTACTTGAGCCAAAAATAAAATTTAGAGTGCCTTTTATGGAAGTACATGTAGCTGATTGTGACAAAAGCAAACATTACAATTGCATTTGGCTATCTTGTACTAGGCGCTTGCATCATATGACTGCCTTTAAAGGTACATCGTCAATATTGAAAATGTTATACATGTAGTTTTCTCTTTTCCATGTATTTGCGATCTGACATATAAACTTTGCATAATTAACTGAAGAAATCAAAATTGTAATGTTTTGCCATTTCGCCTAAACATTGGTTTCCTCAAGAGCTATCAATTGATATTAAAACATAAAATACATAAAACATATTACACTATATGGCAGAAGGGATCACTCCAACTTTCCAATAGTCAATTTCCCTTTTATATTGAGGAATATATCTTCTGTGCCAGCTTTTGCTGTCTATGTATCACAACTTCTAAGATACTATTGGCATGCTCATTGTACGCAGATTTCAAACAACGCCATATCATTCGGGAACAGAAGTTGTTCTATCAGGGTTATGATATCCGTGGACTCCTGAGAGAATTAAAAAGCTTTTATGGTAGTCATTTGGAGGCTATATCTACTAAATATGATGCATCACTGACCAAAATGATGGTGGGTGCTATTCCATATTTTGAACGTGTGCATACTTTTTCATCTCTGTGGTGAAACTTGTTGCACATCTTTTTGTTTCATCATTTTAGATTGAGGTCTGACTTGGCAGCTGTGGTGGCAGTACTCATGACAGGTGCCACTAGTGAGGCAGGATATGCTATTCTTTTGCAAACACCTGCTACCCTCATTGTTTTGACAGTGATTCATGAGTGCATGTCTCTACAGCTGTATTTATTGGAATGAGCAGATCCTGTATTCGTTTTGGTTTATTAAAAAAAATAGTCTGAGTGGCAGTCCTCTTTGTGGCAGTTCAGTAAAGGATATCCTTGGCATTGGCTGTCCTCCTGTAGATGAGGCACTAGGCATTAATTGTACAGAAATATGGTTTTGATCATGGATAATGGTTTTGTCATTCAGATTTGCATATTCATTAAAATAGCTATCAGGCTGGAATTGTATAACCATCCACCTGGGCCTAGATGACATGGTTTACTTACTGTGTGCATGGCTACAATTTTATATTGACAAAATATTATTGTATGATCAATACAGAATTGAGCAGCATTGTATAACAACTAAAGCTGTAAACATTAACATTTAATATTTCATATAGTTAAACTACATTGATTTCTTTTATATGCCATACTAATCTTATAATGTACATTTGAATTGTTAGTAATTTCTTTGTATAAGCTGCTATTGTATATATTAAAAATCTTGTACATATATTACCAAAACATTTGCTATGGACTTGTATTGTCAGTTTGGCTAAAATTACATAATAATTTAATATATTTCATGGTTATAATTGATTATTTGTTCCATTTATCTTTGTTTGTTTGTTTGTTTGTGTTTTGTTTCTTTTTTATGGCATTTTAAAACATTATTTCAATTTCTATTACAGGTTTTTGGAAATATCAAGTTAGATTCCAAAACAGATATAAACAGACACAACAACTTTAGAACATTCTTTCAAGCTTTAATATTATTATTCCGGTGAGTATGAAAAATATCCGAGAATAAATAGTTTCCAAATGTAAATTAATCCATTTTCATTTGAGACTACCAGTACATTAGACACTTCCGTTGGTGATGTGGAGACTCAGTCTATTCAGTTTATTTTTTTTAATTCTTTATTATGAAAGCAGTGTGGAGACTCAGTAATCCAAGTATTTTGTAATGCATGTCATTACTAAACTAAAAGGTACATTGTTTTTTTTAATCATATTTTTCTCATCCAAATTACACAACAAAATACATTTTTTGGAAGAGTTCATTGTAAGACAGGTTATTTTAGAAGGCTGTTATAGGTCACTCAAATTGTTTGATATAGCCAATTACTTTATCACTTAGTCCAATGTGTCTTGTCTTTTTAATGTATCTGAATTCTGAGAGATGCATTAAACAAATTGATACATATCTAATCTAATACATGACTACAGGTTATAGTGATCAAATGAAAATTAATCTTATTACACATTTTTATTTTATGTATTTAATTGTATTTAATCAGTAAATAATGCATAATATCAGAAAAACAATCATTAATAAAAAATGTGATTATCAAAATTGTCAGTATTCTGCTGTTACAAAATGAGAACATCCAATTTACAGATTTTAACAAATTCCTTGGCTTATTTTGCTGAACATGATACTGTAGTAGCTTTGCTGATGCCATCATGCAAAGTTGTTTTTTTCGGGGGGTGGGGTGGGGGTGGGTCTGGTTGCTTTCCATTTGTCATAAAATACTTCCTGCTTGTAAAAGTAAAAAAAAACATAACCTGACCTCAAACAATGGCATAATTCCCCTAGGGATGTTAGTCTGGTCCGAACATCACAACATCCAATGTGATGGCTTCAAAATCTTCCCATGAGTCCTCTCCTTCCTGTTCCAGTCATGTGACAAACACTTCAAGGTTTTTTTTTAAAAATTTCAATATTTATTTTGAGGTGGAACAAAATTAGAACAAAACCATCCAAAATAAAAGTCATCATTATAATGGATAACTGACGTTATGTTTTCTTGTCAAGTACTGTCTTATGATTTTGTGATCTGACTAGCATTATATCACAACAATCTAAAGTTTATGACAAAATAATTTAGTTAACAGCCAAATATATTGTAATCAACCCTGAAATAATTCAAAAAGAGGTAGAACTTAGTGGCTTTTAGTTTTAGTATAAGCATTTAATATATTTTTATATAAAATATTAAATACAAGAAATATTATCAATATATAAATTATTAAATGTCCAAAAGTAATTAAAAAACACACAACTTTACAGACATTATATACATGCATGTGCCTAACTTACAAATACTTAAAAATAAATGTAGGTGATATACCTGTTCAGGTCTACTCTGCCTCTTTAATTACTATTTAGTGATATACCTGTAATCTATTTTGTAGGTGTGCTACAGGTGAGAACTGGCAACAGATAATGTTGTCGTGTTTGCCGGGTCGACCGTGTGACCCGGAATCGTATTCTCCAGAAGACGTTGGACGGGAGAACGGCTGTGGTCTCAGCATTGCTTACTTCTACTTCGTGTCTTTTATCTTTCTTTGCTCATTTTTGGTAAGTCATATAAATATATATATATATATATATATATATATATATATATATATATATATATATATACACACACAGATGTTGGTAAAAAAAATAGTTTTGATTGAAAACATTTTATTGCAAAAAGAACAAAAGGACTGAGCACAAGTTTACAAAGAAGCTCTTTCCTATAAATTTATAATTACAGCAGAACATTGTTGTATTACCTTTGAATAAAAGAACAAGCTTTTGTTGTACTATAAATTAATTATTTGTTACCTTATTTGTTTAGTAATGTACCGTTTGGCTCAGGTACATGTATGCTCTTGAAAATTGTTGTATTACCTTTGAATACCCCACCCCGTTAGAAATTGTTGTACATCGACCACCAATAAAGACATCAATAAAGACTATGTAGATTTCATTCTACTGATCAATTGTTTCCTTTTATTTATTAATCATAAAGTTTGTATTTTTGTACTGGGAACCATTATGTTTTTTCATTTTAAGTTTCATTCTTCTACAAATAGCTACAGTGATTTTATTGCTTTCTAATTTCCAATGAGCTCCATTAAGAATTTGTAGGATTTTTTCACCAACAGCTCAGAGTTTAACTTTTGTACATTTCTTTATTCTGACAGTCATTATATGTTTTTGTATTGCAGATGTTGAACTTGTTTGTGGCTGTTATCATGGACAATTTTGACTATCTCACTCGAGATTCATCCATCCTTGGTCCCCATCATCTTGACGAGTATAGCCGGGTTTGGGCAGAGTATGACCCTGCTGCTACGTAAGCATATTTTATTACATTTCTATTCAATCTTACTATAGTGATAAAGACATTTTCACTATGTGATAAATTTATCTTGTATCACACATATGTATAAACTGGACCGGAACTTGTATATGGGGAATTCCTTTTTTATTTTTACTGGAATTAGTGCCTTTTTATTACTGACATCATTTTTGATTTGCAAATTACATCACTTTGTTTATGAAACATTACACAAGATTGCCACAGAGTATGATAACATTAAGTAAATCCATGAAAGTGTAGTTATGACATTAAATTATAAACCGTTTTTGTAATAAAAATAAAAGAGGGTATGCAATAAATACAGCACTTCACATATATTGTTTTCACTTCTTATTCATTAAACTTGTTTATTTTGCGCAACATTAACATACCATTCGACTGCATAGTGGTCTCATATATATTCTTGCACAAAATAAACTTATGCAATAAATAGGAATTGAAAACAATGTATGTGAAGTTCTGTATACTTATTATACATTAAACTTTTCAACATTATCAATGTTCCCTGAATTTTACAAGGATTTATTTCTTTTCAACTTAACCTGACCTAAAATTGATGGCATTTCTCCCTGACAGTAGACTGAAGTATAAGAGTCACTGGAATGTTTTAAGCCATCCCATTGGCTGTTAGGATGTTCAGACCAGTATACTGTCCTGGGAGAAATACTATAGTTTGAGGACAGATTAAGTATTCATTAAAACAGAAAATGATCCAAGTTTGTTTTTACCATTAATAACATATATTTGCATATCTCAATTTCTAAATTTACTGCTGTATAATGGGCTTATCAGAAATAGGGAATGTTGATGTGTGATGACATCATGTTTGCTAAAAATATTTCATATATAAATATTGCATATCTGTGGTATTTAACTGTGATCTTGTTTTTTAACTTCAGAATAGGAATAGACCAATTGTTCAAATTAGAGTAGCAGTTTTTAATCATATTTTATTATCATTATATTGTATATATCTAGTACATGTATATCATTCTTATTGAAAATACAGTTTAAGAAGATGGGGGGGGGGGGTTGCCAAGTAAACAGGACTAAATTTTTTCAATGAACATCTCAGGCACTAATCTAGCCTATAAAATGGGGGGGGGGGGGGGGTTGGGGCGAAAGTTAACTCATGTTGCCTAATTGTCAGCAGTTGCAAGAAGTCAAGTGGCCATAATATTTTGGACCTATATATATATATATATATATATATATATATATATATAATCCAATTTCAAAGACACATCAAATTGCACAATGGATTACAAAATACTGAGTTGTTTATTGCTACTTTGTGACATGTGTACGTTTCACTAAATATTTGTATACATTTCCAGTATTGTCAGTCCCTTATTTCATTTTGGCACTAGACTGAACATCAACATGTTGCGCCATTTGCAGTTACCAGTCAAGAAATAAATTGTTCGATCCTTTGTATAACAATGATGTTTTTTTTCAGTGGCAGAATTCACTATACTGATATGTATGAAATGTTACGAAATATGGAGCCGCCAGTTGGATTTGGGAAAAAGTGCCCCTACAGATTAGCTTACAGAGTGAGTAGACTTCGGGTTTTTTTGTTCCTACTTGTGTTCTTTTTTTCTTTCTTTTTTTTAATAGCACCAGCTATCTTTCTTTTTAATTTATTTTGCAGATCATCTGCTTTACTAAGAATTTAACATTTTATACTGTATGTTAACAGACCCACAGGAATGGTATATTTGGAGTGGTGGGGGAGATACAGTCTTTAGGGGGATGCAAACCAGATTTTAATTTTTATTTATATATAATGAGACAAACAAATTTACATTTTTGTCTTCACAGTTCCTACAAGCCTGTTTACCATATTGTATATTATTCATTTAACATTGTACTATATGTTAATTAACATGGTTCTGTATTTTAATTAATATATTATACTGAATGTTTAATTAAAATTGTACGATATTTAAATAAACACATTCTACTGAACTTTTATTAAAACATTATGGCATGGCATGGTATGATTAGCCAGTAAATGTTATTGTGTTTTTCTTTTAGAAATTGATACGGATGAATATGCCGGTTGCTGAGGATGGAACAGTGCACTTCAAAACAACCCTGTTCGCCCTCATCCGCGAGTCTCTAATGGTTAAAACTGGTCCAGGTAATATTCTGCTTTATTCAAGACTGGTCCAGGTAATATTCTGCACTATTAATAGACTGGCTGAGGTAATATTTTGCTTTATTACTAGACTGGTCTAGATAATATTTGTTTTTATTATTAGACTGGTCGAGGTACTATTTTCGTTTGTTACAATATTAGTACACAGAATATTTCCTCTTATTACAAGACTGGTCCAGTTAAATTAATATTCTGTATTATTACTAGATCTTGTTCATTTGGGTATTGCATTATCGTCCCTCTGGTAATCATGGATATATAATTTATATTTTTGATACCTACATGTATCTGTGCAAAAAACATTCAATGATAAAACTTTGCGATTATAATATTTGTTTCATTTAAATTGACATTTTCAGAAAATACATTCATGTTAATTGGAGTAATATGTTTGCCACAGTTCTAAGAGTTTTTATTATATAATATAATATTTATCGCAACCTGCCTCATCTGTGATAATAATATTGGTTTTACAGCTGAGGAGATGGATAGGAAAGATGAAGAGATGAGAGAAGTTATCCGAGTAATGTGGCCAGTTCAAGCCAAAAAACTTTTAGATTTACTCATGCCACCAAATAGTGGTAAGTTCCTACATTAAAATCTCTATATTCGTGGCTTACAATTTATGTTACTATAAACATGTAACACAGTGACAGGTACTTCTTACTGATAGGACAGTGCTGATTTAGCAATACATTGTACTGTATTTCCATTTTGATTTCAGTATGTAATACTATGTGAATGCTAACATCCTTCTGCTTGCTTGCAGTTGGTAGACCCAATATCGTCACTGTTAGGACAGTGATTCATGAGTTCATGTCATCACTGCTATATTTATCCCCATGAGCTCTGACCTGTGCTCCTTTCCATTTAGTAAACTGGGGCCTAATTTACAAACGCCTCTTAGGCTCTGTTAGACAACAAAGCATCCTCTTTGTAAGTCTTTTAGCATTGCACTGCGAGATCGCAAAGTTGCGAGAGTGTAGTTAAATTAGGTTCCTGGTCTGGAAGTGGCAGTCCTCTTGAGCAGTGCAAGAAGAATGTATAGTCCAGTAGTAATTGTCCTAGAGAAGAGACACTAGATATGGATTCAAGGAATCAAACACTATTTTGCAAAATGCCCATTCAACTCTGCATTGTACAGAGATATGGTTTTGATCATGGATAACGGTTTTGTTGTTCAGATTTATATATCCATAAAAATAGCTGTCAGGCTGGAACCTTGTAAGCATATATCTGTGCCTAGATGATTTTTATTGTTGGTTTTTGTACTGTGAAAAAAAAATGTATCATGAATACAGAATGAGCAACATTGGAGAACAGTTAAAATTGTAAACAATAATTTCTTCTGTTTTCCCCCAAATATCTTCAAATTAAATAATTTACCTTGACTTTGTTAAACAGTTTACTCCCTATACACATGTATATCTGCTGATGAAATAATTTAGGTAAAATGTCATTAAACATACCAATTTCCTTTTCCTTATTTACTGTAGAACTGAATGAAGGCAAAATGACTGTTGGGAAGATCTATGCAGGTCTACTGGTGGTGGAGAACTGGAAAGCCTACAAGGTCAGCCAGACGTCTTCCTCCAACACACGAATGGTGAGTTGAGTTACATAGACATATTGGTCTCTACATGGGAAGTACATTGATCATGCAGGTCCAGTATTCAAGGTAGAGATCAGGGTATTGCGTTTCTCTGAAGAGATGCTGTTCACAGTCTTTGTTATAGAAATGTCATGGAAATCCAAAATATATCTTGGCTTAATAAATCCAATATTTCAATTCACTTTTTTATTTGTGTGAAAGACATAATTAGCCCGTATGTATGATTAAGCAGCAGTTTAAATTGATATTGGCTTAATAAATCTAATATTACAGTTTGATTCTTATTTGTATTGAAAACATAAGCCCATATATACATGTATAATGAAACAACAGTTTAAATTTATCTTGGCTTAATTACTAATATTTTAATTTAATTATTTATTTGTATGTGAAACATACGCCCATATGTATGAGTAAACGACAGTATAAATTGATTTATACAACTAATATATGCTTACATCATTTAAAAGCATTTAAAGACTTCATGAAATGTCATAGATTTACCAGTTTTACAGTAATTCTCTTCACAATGCATAATTGATATAAGAACTAGTTAGACTTGATATGCAATTGCATGCAAATGGTAGGAGTTTCACATTTGTCTTGCATAAATTCTGGTGTCCAAATTTAAATAAAATCAAATGACATTTCCCATTTTGTATTGTTATTTAAATAACATATTTTACATTTAGCTGTGTGTTCATATATTTAACATTTTATACAGTTGTCAATGCAAATTAAAAAAACACTTTTTGTGTTCAAAAAGAATTGGCTTACTACACACAGAAACAAATGTTACTGATATATACCATAACTGTATATCCTGTTTTGTCGTGTTGTTTAGTGAACAGTATCCCTTTATCAACATTGTAAAACTGTCAGTACCACCCTATATACTCCCACCACCACACTCCCTCAGCTTAATTATATCTAAACTGTTGTGCCTGTGTTGTGATCAAAGACTTCAATTTTTATCTACAGTGGGAAACACATTTATGAAAATTATTATTCCATATTAGTAGTAGTAGTAGTAAATAAAATTTTAAAAAATGATAAATGTATGTGGCTATTTTTGTTTAAGATTTATGCATTAATAAATTACAACAAAAAATTTGCAAAAAGTTAGTAATATAAATGTAATTTAAAAATTCAAGGAAATCTCAAGAATGTTGTGGGTTATGAAATAAAATGTTTCATTTAGTAACTACATGTAACTTTTTAATTAACTTTTTTTAAAGTAATTATCGAAATTTATTATTTAAAGTCTAGTTCATGTGCTTTAATAATATGACGAATTTTGTACACTACATCTATTACATGTATGTCTAAAAACTAGGATTAACTGGATTATAAGAGCTCATCACTTACATGTATAAAACTGAATTGTCACGTAAACCCTATTTACTACATGATTAGTCTATAGTTTGAGTATAGAGTCTATAATACAGATTATTACATTTAAATTCAAACTATTGACTTTGAGTGTTGAATTCAGATGGTTTCATGAGCACTAATCCAAGTTTACTTAAAAACTGATATAAGTGTTTTATTTAAAAAACAAAGCAAAAAACACACCAAAAAAAACAGAAAAAAATAACAAAAACAAAACCCTTAAGGAAACAGGTAAGACAAATGCTAGAAACCTTTAGGATGGTGACTGTATTGATAGATATAGATCAACATATGACAAATTTGTGTGTGTTGTTTTTGTAGCTAGAGGGACATGGTTTTAGCTCCCTCTTTTGGAACAATACGTCATCATCTCGTTTATATCATGATAATAATGACTTTGAAGATGATGATGATGATGCTGTGGTATGTACTCGAGCAGTTGCAACTAACACATGTACAGTAGTGTGTATTTTATCATTTATATAGTCTCCAGGGTTTTATCTCCCAAGTTGCAAAAACTGAAATTCAGAATCGATCCCAGAGCTAAAAAACAGAAGTTTAAAATATCTATTTTATCAATTGAAAAGAATCACAAACAAAAGTTTATTTTAACTTTCTTTTTAAAAATACTTTTATTATTATTATTATTATTATTATATTATTTATTTAATAAACCTAAGATAAAATTGTCAGGTTACCCCACTTTATGCTCAGTTTAAAAAAAACTATTCCAATAAATTTACTAACAATTTATCCTTTTATGAAAGGTCTACATACATAAAATTAAAACCAGATTATTTATATTTTTACTGATCTAAGCTATTTTAAAATCTTTTTTGTAGGTTTGTTTTCTACTTTAAATTCCCTTTTGTGTCCATATAAGTCAATGACAGGTTTTCCTGAATATTCTATGGCTATGAAAAACAATTTCTGAGATGAAACCCTGATGTTATGTTGAGTTGAAGCTAAGCCGTATATGTATGTGTCGGCTACGTTTCATTTGCATATGCCTCAGTTGTTGTCAGAAGCTGTGATTTTCTTCAGTTAATTTGTTTACAAATTAGTAAGAGCATTTTAATGTAAATTTTGCTGTCCAATAATTCATTGCAGGAAGAAAAAGATGAGGTTAGTGAGCCAATCACCAAACATCTTCAGCACCAAATTTGCATGTTTAAAATTTACTTTGGATTGAGGCCATCCATAAAAAAAAAACTACCTTGCTGTAACTCAGTCCACCATTTTTATAGTATTTCAGTTAAAAGTCCATAAATTTTATTTAGTGTTTTGGTTAAAAAAAGGAAAGAAAAGTTGAGAACTTATGTCTGAATATTTATCAGTGAGACTTTATATTTTGAGTGGGTTACAGCAAAGAAATGTTTAATTGTTTTATGGTTGGCCTAAGCACGGTTTTAAAACACATTTTAAAAATTAAAAACAGACTTGCCTTTCCCTCAACACATGGATTCTTTGCATTTTTTTTTATTAACTCTGTGCACTTAGTGATGATTTTTTATTATGTTTCTAACATTCTTACACCTACATGTAATTCAATTGAGCACATTTGCAATCCTATAACACATTTCACTGATCACAGATAAAAAAAGAAAAATTAAACAGTTCAAATAACAGCTTATAGATTTTATTATTCTGGACCTACATGTATATTCAAATTATTTTGAATAAAATTTTAGTGTTTGGAGATTATGGGATGGGTATTTCAGATGTATACTTACTTTTAACTTTGTTTAAGACTTAGGAAATATATTTGTTTATTAAGGAATGTTGCTAAACATTAATTCATTCAGAAAGTATTTAAAACAGTATATTGTTAAAAAAAATCAATTCATAACTAATTTATTATGAGTTATTTATAGATATTAGTGTAAATTAACATTTAGTGAACATATTAAATATTATCAGCATTCTGGCTTTATTACTTCCTTTATAAGTATATATTAAATTTATCCTTCTTTGTTTGTTATTGAAATGTTTAAGGTTTAAACTTAATCTTTGTTTCTGAGAATTTGCTTTTTATTTCATTTAACTAATAGAGCATTTGTTCTACTGATTCAAACACTATTCCATGTTTTAGCATGTTTTGAAATCACTTTCTTTATAACCATTTTCAAAAACACAGTTTTTACTTCTTTCTTCTATATATTTTAAAACATGCACATTTTATCATTTTAATTATTTCATGTTTTGAGTTTACTTTTGGATTACTTTAAACCACAACACCAGTATTATTTTATATAGTTTATTCTTTTTTTTTAGTTAGGAACAAATATATCTATAGATTTGTAAAACACCGCCTGGGGAGATTACTTCCAAAACGAAAAACAAAAAGTATGGGGCTAGATAATGTTTTTTTCTTAAATATGCCCATAACCATTGTCAGGGGTTAGATGCAATTAGTTAAATAAGGTTAATGTATATTGTTTTGTATCAGGGGAGGTGTGAACATACCATATGTAGATATAGCAATAACAAAATGGGTATACAATCAAAAAAGCATGGCTGAGATTGTTTTGTCTTTTTACAAATATGTATGTTGCAATTTTTAATTAGCATAATTATTTTATTTTATTCTTTCTAAACTAAAACTTGCTGCATGTTAAGATTATTGCATGATTATACTATTCTTTTTTGACCAGATAGCTAAAATGTGTCTACATTATAGTGCATATATTTGTGTGAAAAAATTAACACATATATTAATTGTTCTATCAGTTGTAAAATCAATGTATCTTTAGGTTTTAGCAAATTAATTAAATCATTGTTTTATTATTTTTTTAATTTTTAGAACTACCTGTATTGTTTACAGTTTACATAATTTACTTACATGTGGAAGTCTATTGTCTGAATTGAATTAAAATGTTATGTGCAAATGGTTTTTATTACAGCAGAAAAACATTCTCTGTCATGAAGTAATCATTTATTATTGTTAATAAAGTAGAAATATTTAGTCTGGTGACAGATTGGTCAAAGGCTGAACATGTTTCATGTAAAAGCACACTAAACCAACAAAATTATGATACAAAATTGTTTGTATGTTTCAAAATGCATGTAATCAGTACAAAATTAGTAATTAAGGTCTTTTAATTCTTATTAATAATTACCATTAAACATTTCTAAAACAAATGTATTAGAGTAAAATATTGTGATTGAAGCATATTAACATATATAGAGGTTATTACCAGAGTTTTTTTCAGTGTCGTCAGTATCATATATTAGGAATAACAATTGTATTATGCGAGCATAATACATTATTTTTATTCCTAATATATATGATATTGACAATACCGAAACACACAAGGGTAATAATGTCTTTATCATATAATATCAGGCTTAATGCAACATGTTTTGTAAACTGTATACGCAACTTTAATTCCAGTAAACCATTACCCGATATTCAAATGACGTAAGAATATGTGACAGGGTGTCTTTTTGCATAGAAATGACGTCAAAGTCAAATGAATTCATTTAGGATATCCTTACATAAAAATAAACTAGTACTTAATGTTGTTTTGTTTTCTGAACGCTGGACAGCTTTCAGTGTAAAGTTGCTATTAAAATGTTTTTGTTTGATGACTGAATGCATACATGTATGTCAGTTATGGAGCATCATTGTAGTACATTTGTTTAAATGTCAATAAATAAGTTGCAAAGTTATCAAATTCTGAAAGTATGTGATCTGAAAAATATTATATACTTTGATTACACTGGAAATGCTAGCTATTATATGATAAATATATATATCATGATTTACATAATGTCCATTATTTTCTTCTCCTTTTTTTTGTCCTTTAAAAATGTTTACTTAAAATAAAGATACATAATTACAACTGCTTTTTATTATTTCTAATAGCAACAAGATGAAGAGGTAAACAACAATTTCAGAATTAAATATTTAAATTTTTTCTAGTATTAGAGCATGTGTATATAAATAAACAAACACACGTAGTTTTCAATTATCTACATATGTATGTGTATTGTTTGCATTCAGTTTTTAATTACTTTATATCATTTGTGCAGCTCTACTTTTGCATCACTGTTTTTTAAATAATGCACATTTGTTTCACTAAAAAAGTGTATTTTCAATTTTTAGAGTTATTATTCAATTATAGAGACAAATAATATACATTAATTGTTATCCAAATGTTCATGTTTTATTTTATTGCTAATTTATTTCCATATTAAATAAACAGAAGGAAAGGAAGAATCAGCTAGGCTACATTTAAGTAAAATAAAATTCATTATAAAGTTGGATGAATATACAATCACAAAACCATGATAACAGAGAGAACTTGTTTTTAATTTTGTGGTTGGTAATTGTCTTGATTTTAAAACATATTATAATAAAATCATGTATTGTCTTTTTGTCTTTTTTATTATATTTATAGTAGCTTTGTTTTACCAAACATCTCGCAAAATATGTTTTGGCCATATACAATTTTGCTAAATAATACAGCATACTATTTAAATGAATTTTAAATATAATTTGGAAAATCTTGCAATGAAATTTATGTTCAATAATAGCAGTGTATCACTTTATCAAATTTCCATGAACAAAGGTGTATTTGTTTCTATCCCACATGGTTGCATATGATGGAGTCTTTTTCTCTCATTCAATTGGTAAATAAACTATTATTTTACATGAACAGACAAAAATACATTTTTATAATGAAGATTTTAAAAGCAAAATATTAGTTTAAAACCATTGACTGGTGACCTCATATCACCAAATCACAATAATATGACATCATATATTACCAATGGAATCATACACCCCTTGTTAATTGTAATCACACAATAGCCCCTGAAAGATAGAAATATATTTTTATCTTCCATAGCTATAGAAATTACTTTCCACCAGGTTTCCATTTGTCATATCCTGTAATTATATACAGAATCTGAGATTATGTTTAAGTCATGGACTTGAAAACTTCACTAACGTAATAAAGCCAAGACATATTGTTGAACAAGGGGCAATAATAATGACCTGGGGCCAGTTAAACATTAGGTAAACTTAACTAGTGGTTAACATAAATTTTCAAAACCAAGGACTGGATCAGTAGTAATAATAATTGAAAATATAATTGTGAAACTTGATTTAGAACAACCAAAGGTATCCATACATAATTAAATCTAAACGTTTATTTTGTATTTGTGCAAAAATAATTTAAAATAAAATATTATACTAACCCAGGGTTTACTTTAACTATACTTTGAACAACTGGGCCCAGGTATATGGTATATGGTCATACAGATTTCACTGTATTCTCCTTTAATTAGCTATCTGTAGTTTAATCACTGTTTAGCCTTTACAGCACTTTCAGAATTTTGTAATTTTATAAATTATTATACATTTTTATACAGTTACTTTTATTACTGTTTTATAATGTATTTTGAAAAATATGTTATTTAGTATGTGAATTTGATTTCAAATTATATTTATGATAATTATAAATACACACAGTTGTGTCTCTCTGTGTATGTATGTCTGTGTGTGTGTGTGTGTGTGTGTGTGTGTGTGTGTGTGTGTGTGTGTGTGTGTTGGTGTTGTATAGTGTTTGTTAATACTGTGCGCATTGCGCATATGTATATGTAATCTACATGTATGTTGTCAGAAATTGTCTTAGTTAATACAGGTTACATGTATGCATATGGAAAAGTCCACACAAAAGAAACCAACAGATTTGTGTTTTAAGCTCACATGCCAGAAGTCGTATTTTGTACATTTCTTTACATTTCTTTTATTATGTTTTTATGCTTATTAATTTATTTTATTTTATTTATTCAGTTAACCTTTTTGCAATCACCAATAAACACTTGTGCCATGCCATGGTACTTCAATCCCAAAGTGTAACTTGTTTAATAGCAGGTAAAATGCTGACTTTGGCTGTATCACTATACATGTATATAAGGTCAAATCTGATTTTGATGCCAATTAAGTTTTCACATTTCCATATTAATTAAAGATGTTTCATCGTCTGCAGGGAATCAGTTAACATTAAATGAATATGATAGGATAGGAACTAGTCAAGCCATTAGCAGTACCCTTGCCCCATGATCTCATTAGGCTATTTTTCTTTTTAAGCCAGTGCTAGATATACCACGACTGGTATATCAAAAGCCATGGTATGTGCAATCATGTCTGTTGGATAGTGTATATAAAAGATCCCTTGTTGCTAATGGAAAAATATAGTGGGTTTCCTCTCTAAGACTAAATATTGAAATTACCAAAAGTTTGACATCCAATAGCCAATGATGAATAAAAGAATGTGCTCTAGTTGTATCGTTAAACAAAACAAACTAACTTTTCCCCTAGAATGCTTTCAGAATTATTAGTGAGCCCATTCTGTGTAGGTTTTTTTAATCTTTCAAATTAGGTCTTTGCTGGTTTGAATGCCAGACTAAGATGAACTCCACCTATTTACCCTGACACAGATACACTAGCCATTGATAAACACTACATGTATATACAAGTTTAGGCTGAAGCCCATAAAATAATACCAATTTAGAAAATTTCCTTTAAAAATCTGTCTCCAAATTCAAGTTTCAGTTAGCCAAACAGCAAAAATGGTGGTATGCATGCATCTATAAATGACAGATGATTTTCAAAATAGCTTTTTGACAAATTGGTAATGAACTATATTTGCCAAATCCAACATTAATTCGCATTTGACGATTTTTTGGTGACTGACAGCTTAAAGCTTGTATCAACCATACAAACATGAGTAGCAAGTTACCTACAGTGTACATGTATGGCACAAGTGTGTATGATGACCGAGATTAACACAGTGTGTTTATTTTATTGTTTGTTCATTTTCCTTGTTTTTAGTACTTTGTAAGAAAACGCCCAAGGAGACACTCTTACCAGTATTACCCTCCAGAACAGCACAGGGTGGTCAATGATTCCCGCACTGTAGCAAAAATAAATGATGCTTACATTCCTGACACTGATGCGGTGAGAAATCATGTACCGAATCATGTGTCAGATCATGTACCAGATCAGATACCGGATAATGGACCTCACGCACCAAGTGGTGAAACTACCGGTGTTGATGAGCAGGCAAGCCATAGCTGGTTTTCAGCATTGTGGGTTTATTGATTTTCGAATGGCTTTTGGCATTGTATTAACATTTGTGAGTGATTTTTCAGCATTGTGGGATTTTGGTGATTTTCCCTTACCTACCAGTTTTAAATCATTCACATCCTTATATTTCTACCAAACCATATTATATTTTAAAGAAAATATATATATATATATATATATATATATATATATATATATATATATATAGCATGTTGCATGTAGAACAGCATCTGTTGATGTTGCTGGGTCTGTATAATTATACACCCCTGTTCCAACCACTGCTCCACAACTGCTATATTAAAGGCTTGGCATGTGCCATCTTGTATATGGAAAACAGTATAAAAGATCCTAGCTGCTTATCAGTAGCATTCGCATCAGTGGTGTTGTGATTAAGCCATCACACTTAAGGCTGATAGATACGTGCTTCACATCCCGGTACTGGCTTCCACCTATAGAGTGAGTTGTAATGACTCGATGGGTAGATGTAAGACCACTACACCAATTTGCCTCTCACTAACCACAAACAATTAACTAGTAACCTACTGTCCTGGTCAGATTGCAGAAGTAGTTGAGGTGTGTGCCCAGGACATTGCTTGAATCTTAATTGGATATAAGCACAAAAAGTTATTGGTAGCAGTTGCTAGTTTGGTATCAGCAGGTTTCTGTCAAACCCAAGGGATCCCTGGCAGCAAAACAAGAAAAATTATAGCACAGTGTCAACTAATGGATTTTAATTCTCCAGCTAGAGAAAACTCCATAAGAGAGTCAACTTCTGAACTAAAAAGTCACTTTCTTGTACTATTTCGAGGAGTGGGAACTGCCCTCCCTCTTCACTTATCTCTGTTTATGGCCATGAATTCCAGATCAAGTATCATAATTGCTATGTTTGACACCAAATATCTGCTGATTAAACAATGTGTTGAGGTGTCATTAATTAAAGAAACATATTTATTCCTTTCCTACAGGAGGTGCAGGGTAATGTTTGTACCACATGTATGCATCTACTTAACCGGCTTCAGTGGCATATAGTGGTCAAGCCATATTGAACTAAAGGCTGGTAGGCATTGGGTTCACTTCCTGGTATACCACAATGAACACAGAGAGAGTTTAACAACTCAGTGTATAGGTGTAATTAGGCCATTACCCTGAATTCTCTCTCACTAACAACTAACCACTAACCTACTGTCCTGGACAGACAGCTGAGGTGTGTGCACAGGACAGCATGCTTGAACACTTAAGTCACTTACGGTTCACATGCAACCACCAAGAGATCTAGATTCTGTCATCACCAGCCAACTGCATCAGTTTATAAAAGAATATTTTTAATTTTTGAAACATTTTTATTTATAATGTTTTACATTGGTTTAATTTTTTAAACATTTTTATTTATAATTTTTACATTGGTTTAATTTTTGAAACATTTTTATTTATAATGTTTTACATTGGTTAAATTTTTTAAACATTTTTTTGTTTTTCTTTCTTTGTTACTTTTTTCTTTTTCGTAATTTGATAATTATTTTTAAAATGTATTCTAGCTGCTCTTCCATTTATCAGTGAAAATAAGAAGTTTCTTTGTTGCAAACTGTAGTGTTATAAGCCCAAATAAACAGTATAGCCAATGATATATAGATACCGTAATACATACACATGGTTTAATACTTGTTGTCCTGTGTGCAGCATTATAAAATTGACATTTTCTCTTTGCTGACATCGCAGTGTTTTGTGATTTGTTGGACATCTGTTCCTTGTCGATAACACAAACTGTATATTTCATTTCTGAAAAAAAAGCAGCCACAAAATGTTATATACATATGAAGAGTTTATTTCCAAAACATGATATATGCCAATTTCAAAGTTAAACGATCAGACCCTAGTTTTTAAACACTAAGGCATATTTTTCACCATTCGAGCCATCTATGATCACTGAAATCAAACATTACTTACATGTATATTGTATTGTTTAGATAATCCATTTCCATACAACCAAAGTGCTTTTGGTCATCCTGGAGTTTTAATATCACAAAATGCATTTTTCATATTAAAAAAAATGCACGTGCATCTAAAAAATAACAATATGAAGTTTTAGTTTATTTTTAATGATATTTCAGTGTCACAGACTCTTGTTTCATTCTCTTGTAATGTTATCCAAATGTGTTACAGGTTTGTAACTTAACCAAGCTTAGTGTTCAGGGTCTGTGCCTTTAATAGTGAATGTATACTGATGTTAGTACACCTCAATAATACGACAATAGAGTTTACATCAACATGTGATCTATATATATATATATGCTCAATGAACAGGATGTTAAAAACTGCTTTGTGTGATACACACTACATTTCGTACATCATGCTGTAGCAAAACATGCTGTAGTTTTTTTCTTCAAAATTACGTAAATGGTAATATTGTGTTTTGGAAATGTACTTTTACATACATTAAAGCTGAAATACAGACAGATAGTTGGTAAATATAACCCATGTAGTGAAAGCAGGTGTATTCTCATGCTTTAAAACAGGTGTAGAAGTTACCATCACACTCCAGGTTGAATTTATCAAAGATGGTCGTCATGTGTGGAACACCAGCTTATTTTTAATGTTATAATTACAATAGATATAAAGCATGTTTGCATTGTGATAATTTTTATCTAGTGAATTGTTCTTTTCTTAATACAGAAGTTTTGCCTGTTTTTATCAAATAGCATGATTTTGCTTATCTTGACTATTATTATATAAATTGTATATCTCCTATCTTTTGTTAAATCTCTTTCTCTATCTCTTTCCAGCCCTCCCTTCCACTTTTTCAGTTTTTCTCTTTCTTTTTCTGTTTCTCTCTCTCTCTCTCTCTCTCTCTCTCTCTCTCTCTCTCTCTCTCTCTCTCTCTCTCTCTCTCTCTCTCTCTCTCTCTCTCTCTCTCTCTCTCTCTCTCTCTCTCTCATTCTCTACCTATCCCCTATCTCTTTCCCCTATGTCTCGCCTACCCCTTTATCTTTCCCCACCTCATAATACTCTTATATATAAAATGTTTTTTGGTGGGGGTTTTAAGATTTCATTTATATATTTGATGGATATGGATTTACTTCTTGAGATCATCAGTGTTTGTAGATAGTTCTTACAGCATGTTGTATTCATTTACATATTTTTCTCACACTAACATAATATTATCTAAATATACATGTACATGTACTTGTTATATTCACTTTTAGAGGAAGTGAAACATTTTGTATTAGATGTTTTTGTTCATATGTTCTAAATATTCTGGCCATTTACATAAAAGAGTATTGCATTGTGCAAATACAAAACTCATATGTACATATCATTTTAGTCGTAATCTTTGGTACTACATGTATTTTTCTAAGTACTTTTAGAGATATGATCCTTGATGTAAACTGATATTTACAATAATTCATGACATTGCATTTATGGATTATTGCTTAAGAATTATGTTTTTCTTGTAATTATATGTATTGGGACTATGCCACTATAGGTTCGACATACCAAACCAGGAAAATTAAGCCTAAGTTAATGAATGGTAAAAAATCAACCCAGATTTTACATGTAGTTATCCATGTCAGTCAGCCATATACGCCCCCCCCCCCCCCCCCCCCCCCCCCCCCCCCATCCCCATTGTACCTTTAATTGTTTCTGTTGTATTTATACATGTGGTGTACAGCATATATATACCGGTAATGTAGGTCCGACATCAGCATCCGGTTAAAGGACCATCCTTAGAAACACTTCGGTTTCCTGTAACATGACCCATCAGCAATGGGTTGGTAGATATTTAAAAAAATATATATATATATATATTATGCCTTTTGGTATTACATAGAACAAAAAGGAAAAATAGTTTTTAGAAGATATTAATTAATTTTGTGAAGAACAATGAAGTGATTAACATCAATGAGTTGGTTTACAGTTGCCTCTTTGAATAGGCCAGAACAAGCTTTATAAACATGTCTTGCAGTAATTAAATTAGACCCTGTACTAAGTTCATTATATAAAAGTAGGGCTAGGTAATTTCATTTTATTTCATATTTGTTTTGCTTACAGTTTTGTCTATGCATAAGACAATGTTTATTTTGATATAATTCAAAACAATTATAATCTTCTAATGTGGTGGCCTTTAGAGACAGTATATATGAGAAAATTATTAGGATCCTTTTCTTGAGAAGGTTCATAAATTTTGCAAAGATTTTATTTGCTGCAGAAGTTTTAATTATTACCTAATAAAACTTTTAAAAAAAAAACGTTTAAAAATTAAAAGAAAACAAATATTCAAATCACTTTTGATTGCCCAAATTCTAAAGAACTCTTAAGGTTAACCCAAGCAATAGATACTCTTTCAGTTACCCTAACTCCTCCAGTGTTTACTTGCTTTTCTCATGGTTTAAAATGTGTATATTATATTCATCTGTGCACTAAGTTGTGTTTGTGTTTGTGTTACAGCGGCCACCATCTTTGTTTCAACGCCTGATGGGTGCGATGCGGACTCCGTCTGCTCGTTCCAGTGCTTCCCTTGATTCTGAGCACTCTGATGGAGACAACGTGTCAGAGGGAGGACACAGGTGGGAAGTGTTCTCACTTGTAAACAAACAGGCTGAGGGTACTGCTAAAGCAATAGCATGTCCTCCACAGGCTAAATTTTGAATCAAAAATATTATTGGTAGTAAATCTTAAGGTAGAAATGAATTTTACTTGTACAATGCAGGAAATTGTGTTTCAGGACATCTAGTTTTCACAGTTTTATGGGGGAGCATACCCCGAACCCCCTTATAAACTTTGCTTTAAGTTTGATCTCAGTCAGCATGCACCCCACAATGTCAACTTGCTTCTGCCGTGCCTGCTCTACTGGTCACAACAAATGTCATATCTCTTAATGGTGATACCACATGATACAATTGCCTCATATAAAAATAGCAGATTGTAACAAGACAACGTCACAGTTTCATTGATTGCTATGTAATCAGAGCTATTAATGGTGATACCACATGATACAATTGCCTCATATGAAAATAGCAGATGGTAACAAGACAACGTTACAATTTCATTGGTTGCTATGTAATCAGAGCTATTCTCTTACAAGGACTCGTGGTTTGTAAAAAAAAAAGAAAAGCAAATCATCATGAAAGTAAAACTTGATCTGTAAATATAAACACAATAAATCTATATACAAAAAATTTCAGGCATACAGGTTCAATGTATTGAAATCAGAATCTAATGGAATCAAATGAATATTGTTTTTCTTCTAGTGTCAATAAAAATCTGAAACTAATGAAATCAAATGAATGTTGTTTTACTTCTAATATCGAAAAATATCTGAATCTAATGAAATCAAATGAATGCTGTTTTTCTTCTAGTATCGATAAAGGCCACAACTGGAACAGATCGTTCAGTTTTCTCCGTCGTGGAAGCAGCAAACGGAACCGTGATGGTGACTCTTCCAGTGTACAGGTAAGAAATGCTGACTGCATGCACACTTAAATAGAGTGTATATATGCATATACATTAAGCCCATGCAGGTTTTTACTATATTGATAGGCTGCAGAGGACAGTCCTATACAAGTTGTGTTTATATGTATATACATTAAGCCCATGCAGGTTTTTACTATATTGATAGGCTGCGGGGGACAGTCCTCCCATACAAGTTGTGTTTATATGTATATACATTAAGCCCATGCAGGTTTTTACTATATTGATAGGCTGCAGGGGACAGTCCTATACAAGTTGTGTTTATATGTATATACATTAAGCCCATGCAGGTTTTTACTATATTGATAGGCTGCGGGGGACAGTCCTATACAAGTTGTGTTTATATGTAAGCCCATGCAGGTTTTTACTATACTGATAGGCTGCGGGGGACAGTCCTATACAAGTTGTCTTTATATGTATCTGGCCTTGGTTGTGGTACATACCATATAGTGATTCGGCCATTGGTTTCACATAGATGTACAAGATGATAAAATTATAGAGAATTGATCAGAAGTGTTTTTTTATATCTGTCGAAACATATACTGATTAACTAAACGAGATTGTTATTTTACAATGAAAAAACACAAGTAGTGAACTCTATTTGTCCTATACAAGATTTTAAAAATAACATTTTAGTTGATATTTCGTAAATCATAGTTCATCATACTTTAACTATACATCGTATCAAAACATTATACTCAGGTAAACAGACAGGTCTTTTTAGATTGTAGCCAGGTTAATAAATACACATATCAAATGGGTTTATGACATAGATATTATGGGTAAGTTATAGGAAAAACTGAGATTATTGCCATGAATATGTATATGCAAGACTAATTCTTGCATACATGTTGGGTTTTTACCAAGCACACACACACAATTGTGATCATTTATTATCAAAATAAATTTAAACTTTAAAAATAATTTTCCAATGACTGCAAAAGCATCCATTCATTAGAAATTATAACTGAATGTGTCGTGCAACCATGAGATGATTATTACAGCACCTGTTGTGCAAATTAATATTATTTACCAGCTAAAGACTTCAAATTTCTTTTTTCTCACCAACACACATCATCACTATTTTCTTACTGTTAAATCTTCTTGCAAAATATCTTCTGCACTCAGTTTTGTGCACAGTTTGATTTTGGAAGCTATGTAATGTTTTCTTTGTCATTTTAATTCTATTTTTAAATTCTATAGTTCTTTGATGAATGTATTTACCAAAATGTATGGTTTTGTTTTGTTCTGGTCATTGAAGAACTTGATACATCCAGATTCTGGTAGTCTAATGGTAAATGTTATAGATTATTAGTAGGCATAGTAACAAGATTTTTTTTTTTTAGGTTTTTTAAAATAAATCTTTATTGAAATTAATTTTATTGTAGAAGTCAATTTAAATTGGCCAGGATGTTTTGTTGAATTATTTTCGTCATGAACAAAATGTTTTTGGTGTATAATAAGATCTACATTAATGTGTTAGAAGCTTATGTAGAGAAAATATTTGTATCACTCTTTTTGTTCTAGTTTTTTTGTTGTTTTTTTAGAATTTTTAGTGTTTTTTACTTTTGTTATAAATTAACTTAATTAGAACTTTTAGTGTATTAAATTTAATTTTAAAGTATGTAACTTTGTTAGAGATTATGTTCCTTTTCCCCTCACTTTGTCTTTGCTGCTTCAAGAATAAGAATCATAGATGTAGAAGGTTTTATAACTGACAAAGTAATGTGATGACTCCCCAACATTTTCTCAGCACAATAGTGTTATGTTCAGGGCCATTGAAGACAGGGGAGGTGGGGACATAGTCCTCCCATTTGTTACTCAAAATCTGAATGACTAAACTGCTATTGACAATCACGACCATATGTCTGCACAATGCAGAATCGAATAGGGATTGCTTTCATAAATTTCTATTGAGTGCCTCATCTTGAGGAAGACAGTTACTCCTTAATTGGATGTATTAATACATCCTTACTGCACCACATAAAAGAGGACTGCCACCATAGACTGGTGTACGACAAAACCATTATCCACAATCAAGACCATATCTCTGCACAATGCAGAGTCGAAGGGGTAGTTGGCAAATAGGGACTGATTCCTTAAATTGTAACTGAGTGCCCTCATCTATAGGAGGACAGCCACTCCTTAAATGGACAATACATCCTTACTGCACTGCCAGAAATAGGACTGCCATTCCTTAACTGGACAATACATCCTTACTGCACCACCTCTTCCAGACTGGTTTTTACTGAATCAAAACTAGCATGACACAGAGTTCATTGGAATAAATACAGTTGTGATGACATGCACTCATGAATAACTGACAAAACAGTGATGATATCAGGTGTTTGCAAAAGATGAGCATATCCTGCCCCAACAGTGGCATCCATCCAAACATGAATAAAGTAGCTAGGCAAACTGATAATTATAGTAGATTAATTGTAGTTGACAATGCAGCTCCATCTTTAAAATTATCAATTACAGATCGGATTGTTTTGTTTTTTCACAAGAAAAATAAAGATTTCAAAGTTATTCTACATGTTAATTGACTTCAATAGTATTAAGCCGCTGTTCACTGGATACATAACAATAGATATCCAATCACAACTAATCATTATTAAATGATTGCATACATTATAGTCCTGAGAAATGTTGGCCAAACAGAACATTATATATCTCTGTCTTTTATGTATAGGGGAATGTCAACATTTTCACATGTCATGAATATGAATGCATATAGTGTATGGCAACTAGTCTTGACTTCTTTCTCACTATAGCCACTAACAGCTAACCACTATACTGCATACTGCCCTGTCCTGGACAAAAAGTCTGCTTGAAACTTAATTGTATTTAAGCATGAAAATAACTTTAAAAGAAAGCAGGAAAGAACATTTTCAAACATGGAATCATTGCTATGGAGTGACTGGCAGAATATATGGGCCATATTAATTGTGACAGTGAATTACTTAATCCATATCAAATAAAGATTCTTCTTTTGGTCATTTCTCATCGAATGTTGGATATTCGCTTCTTACTTAATCAGAACTATGAACTCTGGAACATTGAGACACAAAAGTCTCCACACGATATCAAATAATGGACAATGAAGATGAATACCAACAAGTACAAAAATATAACCCCTGTCTTCGATTGTTGATATATGAGGCAGGTTTTAAATTAAGTTTATGTTTTCTAAATTTCCAAATACAATTTAAAGTTGAATTTGGCAAAAATATGTCATATGCCAGAAAGCTCATTTGAAAACTATGTGTCCTTTGTGTGTGTACAATGTATTTTACAGCCATTTTACAAAATAATTCTGTTTAACTAAATGTTAACTTACTTGCATTTGGCTACAGGTTTTACAGTTAAATCTGCCAAATTTCGATTAAATTTTGGTGTCCAGCTTTAACCCTACCGAGGAGTGTGCTAAAAAAAAAACATAATTGCACTTTAAATGGATATAAACATAAAAATAAATTAAAAATTAAAATTAAAAAATCCGTCCAAAAACACCATTGTTAGACAGGTATCTTGATTAATGTTTAAAACGTCTGTGTTTATGTGACATCTCTCTCCCCACAGGGTCACCGAGGCTATCAAGGTGGATATCATAATAATTCTTATGTCATTGATGAACGAGATGAATATTTAGATGAGGTATATTTACTGCTGGGTTACTTCCCTTTGGCAACTCTTTAGTTGTAGTGGTGGTGGTATTGCTGGTGATGGCAAATAACAAGGACAGGTTAACTACTAATTCATATTTAAATGTATGTAAGAGTTAGTATGTGGGTGTCTTAAATTTTGTTTTTAAATGTTCAATTTGCAGAATAAATATAAAACTACATGGCATATTTGTCATTTTACGTTTACAGTAACTCAAACACAACATATACATACATAATTTATGTAGATCAAATGAAAAAAAAAGCAGTTTAAGCTGTTGTCAGCCAAATCGTCAAATGTGACTTAAACTTGAATTTGATGAATGTAAGTCATTACCAATTTGCCAAAAAGCTAATTAGAAAACTGTCATTTTTATAGAAATCTTATTTTTGAAAATAATTCTGTATAGCAAAATTTGGCTACCGATTTTCCGATTATATTCATCAAATTGTAATTAAATTTTGGCATTAAACCCTGAAAAAGGTTTATGTTGCTAATAAATTGTTTAATATATCGTCTGTGACAGGATTGTGTTGAAGGGTAAGGAAAATGATTAACATTATGATAATGTTAAACAGTTCTCATCAAAGTGTGTTAAACAGTCACCTAGCTAACAGACAATCAAATGGTGGCTTCTTTGCATAACTAAGTGTATGTTTGTACTACTTTTTGACAATGTGAGTGAAGACTAAATGTCACTGTTGCTGTTTGAGCAGGTCTGACTGTATATTCAGTCAAACTTGCTCTAATGGGCACCTGTGTTGAAAGGTCACATTTTTATTCTTCCAAGTTATCTAGTATAAACTGACCTGTATTAAGCAGCTACCTGTCTTGAAGGGCCACTTTGTGTTACTCCTTTGTTGGCTGCTTAACACATGTATGTATTCTGTTTATCATTCCAAATCCCACAAAAAACCCACACTTTTGCATTGGTGATGGTCTTATTTTATTTTTTATTTTTAAATTGCTTAAGTTTTTAATTGTTTGTAGTCGTTTAAAATAAATGTCTTTCTAGGTCATTGGTGAATGATATAATTTATTAATTGTACTCTATTAGAAGAAAATAATTTTTTTTAATAGGTTCAGTGGTGGATCTGGGGGGAGGGGGGTAAACTGCCGCTTGAGCTGCCAAGTAAAAAATGGCACTTTTAATTTTCTTCTCTTTTTTGTTCACTGAAAACACCCATACAGATGCACCTGTGCACACACTCGGTGAGATATGTGGAACTGCAAGTATGCATAGAAGCTAACCATTCCATCATCAAAATCATAGATCCACCACTGTTATTAGTTCTTAAGTCTAATACTTTGGTGCTATACGGGTTTCACCCAGTAAATAGACATATATTATTAGCCAATTGTTAGACAAATATTTCACTACCTGTGTTTGGGTGATACATGTTTTGTTATCGAATAATTTATAAGACTACTGAAATTGTTTTTAATTTGTGTAACATTTTACAAGATGAGCCCTGCCTATAAATGTATTGCCTTTAATAATATTACTGATATATATCAATCAGTAATACGTATATTCTTGTATGTTAATCCTCATATGATAATAATTATAATAAACACATAAATACTTTGCAAGCATCAGTTGGGTGCACAGCAAGATGGACAACTTTTATTTCAAGTTGAAATCCTTACAGCTAGTCAAGATCAGAACCATTGTTTTTAATTATGTAGATTTTTTAATGCATTTTGATAAAATGAGAAACTTTTAATCACAGTTCCCACGACTGCCCTAAAAATTATTATAAGAAATTATTATAAGAAACTTAATGAACCTTCTGGTAAATATCTCCTTTTTTCCTTTTCTTTTCTACTTTTGTTTCTTAATAAGCCCTACTAACAATCCACACTTAACAAATATAACTGTGGAACAAACAATTGAAACACTAAAATAGTTTATCTGCTAGAAATTGATTTGTACATTTTTATAAGTCTTTCTGAAAATCCAACATGAACATAAAGGCCAAGAGAATGAAAGTTATAGATTTGCGTCCGAACAATTAAAAAAATTTTTTTTTTCATTATTCATTATTCATTATTTTTATTGATCTATTATCACATCGTTCGACACATCAAGAGTTTAGCAATTTTCATCAATGTTTGGAATGTACTGCTTCCTGCTTGAGGATTCAATGCTCTACTGGGCTACACTTCAGAATTTATGACAGAGATGGCAGTTTTGGTGCAAAGGACCTCGTAGACATTACCACTATTGACGATTTGGAACTTGAATTTGTGTGATGATCATTAAGTGCCTTTTTTTGTGCAAATAATGAAATGTTTTGTAAATAATGAACATTTTCAGCGGTACCTTTCACGGCATGCGGCTGGTAGATGCAAATCTATAACTTTCATTCTTATGGCCAAATCTTACTGTGGAACAGACAAGTGAAAACCTAAATATATTATGCAATTAACCGATTTATATATGTTTATAAAGCTATTCAATAATGCAGTATAATTTGTATTGGTTTAATGCAAAAAGGTTCTGTGCAGCAGATAATATGCAAATAACCAATTTATGCTATAAACCGATATGCAATTAAGTGGATTCGACTGCAGTTAATTGCTAGAAATTGTGACTTTAAAATGTTTATTTATTTATATAACACCAGAATAAAATACAAATGATAAATCATATTGTATATTTATTGACAGGTTTTTTTGGGTGTTTGATGTACACACTGTTTTACACAACTAATCCTTATACATGTACATACATGTACATACATATACATGTGTATATACATTACTACTCTTAACATTTATATACGGTACACTATAGACAGATGGATCCTTTGTTTCGCTTCGCACTCTTGTGGTTCATCTCTTTGTTCTCTCAATAAATAACACAAGGGCTGATTGGTCTTCCTCTTCGGATTCCCACCATTGACTTGAGCAGCACCAATCCTTTTCTTATTTCCAGGCTTGGTGATAATGTTTAGCCTTTTTCCTTCTGGATGTTGACTTATTGAATTTTTGGATTTATTTGTAAGCAACTTGTCTCAATGGTTGTTGGATGGAATAGACTGTTTTTACATTGTGATTTGCTTATTTACATGTCTTTTTTGTCACAGTTACCCCCTTCACCCTTTGCTTTAACAGATGTGCATTTTGAGCCTTAATGTACCCAACTAATATATATTACTGACAGTAAATGTGATTAATAGTTTCAATATTGATAGTTAAATTCTAAAAATCCACTCTCAACTTAAAATCTAAATGTGGAGTATAAGTGACAAAGCTAAAAAGAAATTGTGTGGATATATTAAGTTCTTCTGAAAATCCATGCTAAAACAATCTATTTGCAGAGTAGACAAATGACAAGCTAAAATAGTTAAATTGCTTCATTTTTTTTACTGATTTTTTTTTCTTTGGATACATGTATATTATTAAAGCTCTTCTAAAAATCCACCGTCAACTTCATCTAAATGCAGAGCAGACAAGTGAAGACAAGCTAAAATAGTTAAATTGCTTCAAATTGACTTTTTAAATAAATTATCTTTCTCTATGGATATATTAAAGCTCTTCCAAAAATTCACCATCAACATCATCTAAGTGTGGAACAGACAAGTGACAAGCTAAATTAGTTAAATTGCTAAAAATATACATATATTTAATTATCTTTTCCAATGGATATATTAAAGCTATTCTGAAAAACTCCCATAAAAAATCTAATTCCAGAGCATGCAAGACATTGTAGCTAAAATAGTTGCAAAATGTTATTTAAAAAAAAATCTTTTTCACCATCAATGTCATCAAAGTGCAGCAGACAAGTGAAGACAAGCTAAACAAGTTAACTTGCTAGAAATTTTGAATTGTTTCCACTTTCTTTCTTCTAGAGCCTTGAACTGAGTGATGTTGCATATGTCTCTCATCCTGATCTTCCTTCTTGTAGAGATAACTCTCTCATAGCACTTGCAGCCAATCAAATAACAGCTTCTTTGTCAAAACTTAATGAGGTGATTTGTCTTGATACTTGTGATTGGTCGGTCACCTTGTGTACAGTCTGTGGCTCCAGCTGGTCAGATATGGTCGTGATGTAATTCCCATAGTATGTTATCATAACCTTGCACGTGATGTCTTACCTACATGTATGATGTACGTGTATATATAACCATTACCCCCTCCATTACCTCCAAAACAAAGTCGGTTTTTAAATGTGAATTTTTTGTGGACCTGCATTAATCATCCAACCTTTTTTTATTTATTTATTTATTTTGGCTGGTGATTATGTAATTGAATTGGGTAGCTAACCTTATGTCACATATTGTCTTTTGCGTGACAATTGTTTCCATCAATCTTGTAACCCAGTATTGTGTTCTTAATCTATTTCTTATACACTTCCTACCAAATTCCTGCATCGTCTATTTTGTTATGATTTCTCTACCATTTCGCATTTTATAACACAGTATTTGTTTTGTAGTTAGTTTCTATCTCTGTGTATAGCATGCTCCCTTACAATTTGCTGTCATTCAGTATTTCAAATATAGTTTTCCGTTTTGTTCTTTTTCAATACTTGACCATTTCAAGCACTTTATTACATCTGTATCTATCATGCACTCCAGCACTGGATTACTGTGCACACTTGCATTGGACTGTCAAGCACTCTTGCACTGATGCTGTCATGCATTCTTTAGCATTGGATTTACCGTAGCTTTGGACTTTTGCATCTCCAACAACAGACTTTTCATACACTCTTCTGCAATGGGCTACCATGGGCTGTTGAACATTGGACTAGTATGCACTTTTCTGCATTGGACTAAAATGCACTATTCTGAATTGAACTTTCATGCACTCTTATGTATTGGACTATCGTGTACCTTCAGCACTGGACTATCATGCACAAATTTGTATAGGACTATCACATACCTTCAGCATTGAACTGTCATGCACTATTTCATATTGGACTATCATGCACCCTTCAGCATTGCACTATCTTTATGGACTCTTCATCATTGGACTATCATGCACCCTTCAGCATTGCACTATCTTTATGGACTCTTCAACACTGAAGTATCATGCACTTTTCTGCAATGGATTGTCATGCACTCTTCTGCAATGAATTGTCATGCACTTTTCTGCAATGGATTGTCATGCACTCTTCTGCAGTGGATTGTCATGCACTCTTCTGCAATGGATTGTCATGCACTCTTCTGCAATGGATTGTCATGCACTCTTCTGCAATGGATTGTCATGCACTCTTCTGTAATGGATTGTCATGCACTCTTCTGTAATGGATTGTCATGCACTCTTCTGCATTGGATTGTCATGCACTCTTCTGTATTGGATTGTCATGCACTTTTCTGCACTGGATTGTCATGCACTCTTCTGCATTGGATTGTCATGCACTCTTCATCATTGAATTGTCATGCACTCTTCATCATTGGATTGCCATGCACTCTTCAACACTGGACCATCATGTACTACCTCTTAAGCATTGGATGATAATGCAGTCTTCAGCATTTGACCATAGCACACTTTTTCCCAAATCTACTTTGTCCACTACCTCTTTATATTATTGAACTGTTCTACATACTACCTGTTCTTCATTCACATCCTAACAATCACTGTTTCTGTTCTAGTCCTTTCATAATCTCAAATAGTTGCTATTGTCTTAATCATTCAGATCTTTATCTTTAAAATATATATACACAATCATGCAGTGTTGGTAGTTGGACAAAATATAGTGCTAGTAATTTGTCAAATTAGTAGCCGAATTAACTATTTTTAACTGAACAAATTGCAACAATATTAGAGTCCCACCAGTATTAATCATTCTGATTCTGAAATTAGTTTTGTCATTCCATTACTATAAAATTTATTTGATAGATTCTACTTCGATTCATATTAGGACAGAAAAACTAAAACCTTGTTCATCCATTTCTGTCTTTCAACCATAGTTTTCTAAAGTCTGGTATCTGAACTAATTGTTATATTTTTAAAATATTTAGTCTGTTAGTATAAATTAAGAATGTTTATTTAGTATTGCCTTGTCCATAGATCCAAATCTAGTTTTGTTTAGACACATTTTGCTTGAACATATTAGTGTACCCTTCTAGACTGTTTCATTCCTAGCAGTATAATGGTAACATTAGCAAGAGAATATTTTCATATTTTAATGTTGTAAAATGTTTAGCATACTTTTAAAGTATTAAGCACTGATAATATATTCTAGAATGCTGAATCTGTTGGTAAAGTTTTATGTAAAAGTTTTATGTAAAATAGGGTAAGGATTTGTACTAGAAAAAGATGATTTGATTTGTACTGATACAAAAAAAATTGAAGTTAAAGGCATCCATTTCGGCATCTACTAGGTACCAATGTTTTGGGGCTACTTTGATAGTGTTTTATTTTAGATTGGCTGGTGAAATGTTCCAGACAGCCAGACAGCCAATTTGAAAACTGGCAATTTAAAATTCTGCTGTTAAACTGATATTCAGTAATGTGAAATCTCTTCTGATCCATAATGTACTACAAAGATATAACCTCAAAGACATAATTATAATTAATCTACAAATACAATTTTCTGAAGATCATTATGTGTGACAATGCTGTATAATAAAATTTGTGTGGATTTGCAATAACTTTATTTTAATATAAACTTGTTGCATATTAGCTGATCCATTTTGCACTGTTGTGCCCTATATAGCATCATTATTATTGATTTTTTAAAATATTTGCATGATTTTACATTTATTGGAATTTGTTCCAGTGTGTAACTTTATTATGATAATATTAAGTTGTCCCCCTTGCATTCACATTCACTTGTGCACCATTGCCCTTGTGTATTTGCCCTAATTTTTACAACTAGTTTGTATATTATTATATATCATTTCCCCCAATTTTGATATTTGAGACATATATACTTTAACAAATAAAATAGTTAGATTTGTTTCTATTTTTATTTAACTATGCATCTATCTATGTTCTTACTGTACATATATATTCAATATAAAGGCATTGAAGTAAGTCAAAACTGGTCATTCAGGGAACCGGGAAGTTACCACATAGTAATAAAGTTGAGAATGGTGCATTATTATCATCATATGATTAAACACAAAAACCATCAAACATGTATGCACTTTGATCAATTGCGTTTTATTCAAGTGCATGATGCACTTTGATCAATTGTGTTTTATTTAAGTACATGATGCACTTTGATCAATTGTGTTTTATTCAAGTACATGATGTACTTTATTGTAAATATGATTAATTTCTAATTTTGTGGTCAGCTGCAAATGGGTTACTAGATTCCATGACTATTTCGATGCCTGCTACATTGATCATACATGTATATTGTGAATGCAATTACAAACTGGTACACATGTATATGCATATTGTCACAAGCAGTAATGAAATATAATCTTCCATAAGAACATTATACAGTTCAAACCCAAACCAGCAGTGGCAGTTTATCATATCAAACATGGAATAAAAAATATATAGATAAGAATACTACTGTAACAATAGTTATTAATGTTATACCAGTCTCTGTTTTTATATTTAAATTTTTATACATTTTTTAATTTATATTCTTATTTTATTTTATTTTTATTTTATTTTATTATTTTTATTTATTTATTTTCTAGTGGGGATGATTAAATCTACATTATGAGACTAAATGTGACAACTATGATTCATGAACAGATTTCTTAAAACACTTGTTTCGATTATTCTTTTTTTTTCTGCATTAATTTGAAAACATTGTTTAAAATACTTAGATGGAGTTAAAGTTATATATGTGTGTATGTTTGTTTGTTTTTTGAGGGGGTTGAATTTAAAAAAAAAATTAAATGCCTCTTTTACTCGTTGTCTAAAATATTTTTCTGAATTAAATTTATATTTAATTTTTTATCAAAGCACATTATTTTAATCATTTTCAGCTGGAGTTTTAAAAAAAAATCATCGGAATTTATATATTTTCTCTCCTCAGACAATTACATACATATCACATTTTGTTTTCAGGCACGAAGTCAGCTAGACGTGGGTCGACGTGCAGCCCATTCACCGTCAACACCGGTGTCCCCGATGTCGCCGCGGTCTCACAGTCCTTACGGGTCTCCGCGGGCATCGCCCCTTCCCCAGCGCCGGTCACCATCGCCACGGAGATCCGATGTCGGATTCGCATCGGCGGTCTCCAACCTGGTAGAACAAGCTCACACTATAGCAGAACAGGACAGACGTAAGCAGTACGGTAGGTGCAGACGATGGTGCTTCACAGTGGAGAAGGGATTTCAAACAGATGTTAGACAGAAAAAACAACAACTTTTGTCATGCACCCTAACTATAGGATTAAAAAACAAAAATTAATAGACACACATATTTATAAAAACCTTTCTCATTTTTTTTTGTACAGTATTTTGAAATATAAATAACATTAAGTAATTTAACATCCATATACAGCATGCAACTAAACAGTACAGTATGTTGTTTACATTCTGCCACTGTCTAAATGTAAGAAAGACAGTGTAATTTACAGTAAAGGAAATAGTAAATGTTTGCATAAGGGGTGAAAGTGTTGAATTGCCTGCAAAATCCTGTATCATCGATGCATATAACTATAATGGAATAGCCGAAACAGGCTATATCCTAATATATTTCATAAATTGATGTCAAGAGCTGATGTTCTGATGTTCTTATAGGTAAACTGGTTGGGCACCAGTTTATTGGATCAGCCCCTCTTGTTGAACCAGAAGGCAAGCCCTAGCTAGCTCAGTCTGTATAGAGCATTCATCTGAGGTGCTGGGGTCGAAGGATCAAATCTCTTTGATGAACCATATTTTTTTTTTATTTCTTGTATCAGTGCCTCAGGACTAATGTATCAAAGATCATGGTATGTGCTGTCCTGTCTTTGGTAAGTGCTGCTACTAAAAAAATGTAGCAGGTTTCCTGTAACGGCTACGAGTCAGAATTATCAAATGTTTAACATCCAATAGCTCATAGCTATTAGCTATGTGAGCTAGTTGTGTTGTTAAATAGACTTTACTTTTTAATTGAACCAGTAGGATTGTGTTTCATTCTAACAATTGCTCCACAACTTGCATATCGAAGACTATGGTATGTGCTGTTCTGTCTGTGGCAAAATGATTGAGAAGATTTTTTGCTACTGTTCAGGAATAGCTTATATGCTGGCAGTGGGGTTTTTCTCTCATTCTCTAAAACTAGTTAAAGTTTATTTTGTTTGACAACAACACTAGAGTAAATTGATTTATTAATCATAAGCTATTGTATGTCAGACATTTGATAATTCTGATATCTAATCTGAGAAAAAACCCACATTTTTCCATTAGCAGCAAGGGATCGTTTAGAAGCATTTTTTCACACAGGACAGCACATACCTCAGCCTTTGATATATAGCAATCATGGGGTGGGTACTTGTTAGGATGGGGAAAAAATATTCAGTGAATGATCTTATGACACTAAGCACCTCAGGCAAGTGCCCTAATAACTGACCTGGCTTGGTTAGGTTTTTAACGTGTTCATATACCTTTATGGTTTCGAACACACCTATCCCGAGTCCAGCTTCCAATAAGATCGGGGGTCTGACTCTGGACAGGAAAATAATAACTGACCTGGCTTGGCTAGGTTTTTAACGTGTTCATATACCTTTATGGTTTCAAACACACCTATCCCGAGTCCAGCTTCCAATAAGATCGGGGGTCTGACTCTGGACAGGAAAATAATAACTGACCTGGCTTGGCTAGGTTTTTTAACGTGTTCATATACCTTTATGGTTTCCAACACACCTATCCCGAGTCCAGCTTCCAATAAGATCGGGGGTCTGACTCTGGACAGGAAAATAATAACTGACCTGGCTTGGCTAGGTTTTTAACGTGTTCATATACCTTTATGGTTTCCAACACACCTATCCCGAGTCCAGCTTCCAATAAGATCGGGGGTCTGACTCTGGACAGGAAAATAATAACTGACCTGGCTTGGCTAGGTTTTTAACGTGTTCATATACCTTTATGGTTTCCAACACACCTATCCCGAGTCCAGCTTCCAATAAGATCGGGGGTCTGACTCTGGACAGGAAAATAATAACTGACCTGGCTTGGCTAGGTTTTTAACGTGTTCATATACCTTTATGGTTTCCAACACACCTATCCCGAGTCCAGCTTCCAATAAGATCGGGGGTCTGACTCTGGACAGGAAAATAATAACTGACCTGGCTTGGCTAGGTTTTTAACGTGTTCATATACCTTTATGGTTTCGAACACACCTATCCCGAGTCCAGCTTCCAATAAGATCGGGGGTCTGACTCTGAACAGGAAAATAATAACTGAGCTAGATCACGACCTCTCTGAAACTTGAGTTACACTTACCACATGGCTGACATCTAATAGAACCTCATTAAACAGTGTGCTGGGGTGTTAAAAACAAGTATATTGTATATGTATATTGAAAAAGAAACAAATGCATGGACAAGCAGTTCCAAACATTATGTGTGTTCATGCATGACCGGTCATACCATGACATATTTGCCTGTTTGATGATGGCATGGTGTTCGTCAGTATCTGCATGTGTTGGAAGTATATAGACACATGTGGTTACATATTACTTGATATTTAACTCTTTTTTTTCATGCACTACATTATATATTAAAACCACATCTACATGTATTCTGAAACTTTTGTTACTTTGATTTTCATTTCTTGAATTAATTACAGCTGACAACATCTATTGCAAAATATCTTACTTACACATCTATTGCAATATATGATTTATTCTTCTTCTCGTATCAATGCTGAACAGATTTCTGCAACAGATATTCTCTTCCATCAGTCTATATATACTAATGCCCATTTGTGTAAATTTCATCAGTCAAAATATACTAATGCCCATTTGTGTACATTTTAAATAGGTTTGATTTTTTTTTTTAATTTTGGTTGCGAATCATTTGATAAAATTAATGTGTTATACCTACATGTACTATTTTTGGCTTGGTTTATTTTGTGTTAAAGGACCCACTAATATTCATATTATGTTGTGAGACCAAATCATTATACAGCTCAAATTTCACTTTTTCTGTTACATTTCAATTTGAAAATGATTTATTACAATTTATTTATATCAGATGTGTGTGTGTGTGTGTGTATTATATATATGGGTTATTTATTTATATTTATTTATTTAATTATTTATTTATTTATATATTTATTTATTCTTAAATGCACTGGTAAAGAAAGCATACAAAATAATCTGTTTGTGATTTATATTCTCTTATTCCTTATTGATAATTTACAGTTGATTGTATAATAATAATAATTAATTAATAATAATTAAGATAAACCAATGAAATCATGTTTGTTGCTTCACTTTCACAGTAGATGGTAATGATTTTCAATACCGTAATCTATAACTTTATTTTCAATAATCATAATTTTATTTTCATTGGCTATTTCTGATCTTAATGATATTGACTTATCAACACTATGACTAGCTCTGGCACTCGCCACATTCATCAATTTAGAGTTTCAAAAACAATTTGACAAATTTTATTTTAATTTCGCAAAATAATTTCATGTTATAATTGTTAATATGTGGTTTGAAAATAACAGGGTTTCTACACTTTGTGAATTGTAATAGATAATTTCGCAAAATATTCTGCTGACCCAGAGTTATAATATCAGAGAAAAAAATAGTTTTTTGCTGTATGATGATCATTGGGTCTCACACCTACATGTATGTTTTCTCGTCTATGTTTTAATTATTTCATTATTCTATGCCCAGTACTTTGATTTCCATTCTGTGTTCCTGCCCACCCCCGACATGAAATGGACTTCTCCACTGTAATGTTGCCACCTTCTGCACCTGCAACATTAAGGCTTGATTATTTTTGTCTGCTTGTCATATTGCTTGTATCTTTATTTTCATGAATATTAATTACATTATGATTATTCAGTATTGATGTGAATGTATCTATGACAACTACTACCAGGCATGAGTTAATGTCTTATTTTTCTTAAATGCACTGGTAAATAAAACAGACAGGTCAATCAGTTTGTGACTTACGATCTATTATTCAATACTTAAATTGAACTTTGAAATGAAATTTTCTTTGATATTTTATTATTGTTATTGTTATTGTTAATATTATTTTTGTATGCACAACAACTGTATTTTATGTCTGTGTAGTGGTAGTATAATGACAAAAAGGCTAGAAATAAAGTTAATACAACATTTGTTGCAGTATAAAATTAATGAAAGTACCAAACTACCGGTACTGATAGTTTGGTGATTTTGGAATATTTAGTTTTTTTAATATGGAGATCAAACATTTGTAATACAAATCATAGTGATATTCCAAACAGACATTAATCGGTTGTTACATGTACATTTGGTACTTTTATCATTTGTTGATATTGTACATTGTAGGTTTTAATCAAGATTATGAACTTTTAACTGTTTTGTGGGAACTGTCCAGTACCATATTGATATTTTTGTACAATTAAGAACTTCTGTTAATTGCAGCATTGTACCATCCAAATATTTAATATTAACTGCCATTCTGGATGGCTGCCTTGAATGGCATACGTAGTGTGAGGTCAAACTCCATTTATTTTGGTTTTGGGGTTGTTGTTGTTTGGGGGGGGGGGGGGGGGGGGGGGGGCTTAAAGGTGGGAGGGTCATCCATTAGGAGAATTTTTTTTATATATTAACTAGGAGACCCAAACAAAGACTGAAAAATTAAATAAATAAGTCAGTATGAATTCAAACTTATGCTGTAAAATATTATGTTTTAATTTTTGTCTGAATTCTCATCCACAAATCAAAAGTTAACTATAGTGACTTACTCAAGCCAAGGGCACATTAACAAAATCAAACAAATTTTCTTCACTTTATCTTTCAGACAGAGTAGCAGTACAGGTAAACCTTACAAGAAACCCTCTATTTAGCTTTCAAAAATTAAAACAGCAATGTCCAAGACTTGGTAAAGTCAAGACAACGGAGCTTTTTGGGTCATCTTTTATTTTATTTATCCAAATTGTGCTTTTTCCATGAGGGTTATATCTATAGGTGGATCCCATCATTGTAGACTGTCCACCTAATTCTACCTTGTTACCCTGCATCAATTTAGTTCCTTTTTGCCCTTGGATTTGTGAGTGCTATACAGGAACAGTGGGTGATTTTTGTTTTTACCCTTTGCATGTGCATTCCATTTTCTACCAGAAACTTGATGGTCGGTGAAGTACTCGCTTAAAGTGGGATGGGGGACCATAGCATAAATCCCTTTTAATGGACCTTTAACATTAATGCCTCAGGGATGTGATTTTAAATTTTTCTTTCATTTTATATTTGTTTTATAAATATTTTTCACAAGGATATGATTTAAAATGCTAATGATATTTCAATTAAGTATGGTACAGAGTTTTTTTTTTATACAGGCTTGAAAAGACCATTTCAGGTTTGAAAGAAAAAAACAAGTTAATGTCACATCCCAATCTACCATTCCATGCATTGTCACTGGTGTATTAAAAAACAGTGGTATGTGCTGTCCTGGTTTTGGGAAAGTAAATATGAAAGGTTTTTTTTATGCTTGGCCTTTTTTAATCTGCATTGTATACCTGTAAATCCACCCTTTAAATAAAACCTTGGATTATTATCATATGACAGTTTTAGTTGGAAGAGGGTTTCTTGTTAAGGTTTGCTGTAAATCTTTGTTTATTAATTACCACATTTAATACATGTATATCCTTGTTTTATTTCTTTAATGCCTGTTATTAAGAAAGGCTTCTGATTAATAGCAGTGTATTGCAAACAAAACATTAAGTGTTAGGTTTATTCAACTTAATTATGTCATTCTTAAATCAGGTTTATTCAACTTAATTATGTCATTCTTAAATCTTGTGGTAGGGCATTGTGATTGACACTACGTACGTCGACTCTGTAATCAGCGATTACAGTCGGCTTACCACATAGTGAGCGCAAAGAAAACAGACTAATCGGCAATTTATTTGAGCTTTTTTGCCAATTTTTAATAGACTTTCTCTGTACTTTGTGACATTAATTTAGAAAAAAATATTCCTAGTTATTTTTATGTGCAAATAACTGGTATATAGTCTGTAGTCCATGCAATTAATCAGATGTTTTGTAGTGTTATAAAGGCAAATAACCAGACACCAGATGACCAATATCATTTAAAATGTGCTGATTTAATTGTCATTAAACAAATATTCCTTTCCTTTGACCTATATTTACTTGTTTTGTTTGGGGTTTTTACATTTTTAATTTTAATTGATCTCTCCATACATACTTTTTTAATTATCTACCTTATTATTTTCATATATATATGCATTGTAAAGTGAAAACCTCAGTAACAATAGTATCAATAACTAAACAATGTGATTTGCATTGTTTCAGGCCACCGACACGATGACAGTTTGAGTGTTCCGACATCCCCCCAGCTGAGAACCAGTCGTAGCCGGTCCCGCATCGTCCGGCCCCCTCTCCAACAGCAGCCTCAGGTCGCTGGATCCCCCCGCCCCACTCGGCGCGACCGGGAAGCCGGTTTCTTCAGATCTACGTCTCTAGAAAACCGGTCCCGAAGTCCATCGCCCAAACTGAATGACGAGTCTCCACAGCTTGAGTACTATGGCTCGTCCAACCTCATAGACCGATCTCGCAGTCCCAGCCCCCTCCAGTCTCCCCCGAAACGGACCGGTCGCAAGCTGCCGCCGGTTCCAGCCAAGCCGTCGTCGCTGAACCTTGCTCAACCCAAGCTGAAGGAATCGATGCCGAAGGTGATGCCATCTCCGACCCTGCCTCAGCCGCCACGTAGTCCCGGCAGCATCAACTTCCCAAAGTTGAACTCGTCACCAACACATCTTCCGAAATTGAACATCCCGCCCAACTCTTCTTCTTCTTCTTCTTCTTCGCATGTGCCACCACCTGGCAGGCTGGGGCGGCCCGAGCCATACAGTCCCACGGAGCGAAACAATCTGAACAAAGTGTCCAAGCGGCAGGCACAGACACTTCCCCCCATTGCCGCTGCTGCTGCTGCTCACAGAACTACTGGTAGTGCTTTCCATGGCGACCCGTCGCCGTCGTGGAACCGCGAACATGTGTCGGGAGGACGCGGTAGAGCGTCCGATCCAAGGACGGGTGATAGGAGTAGAATCTTAGCCAATCAGTTCGGGGACGCTCCCCCGGACCCCGTGCATGGACCTGCCCCGAGAAGTGCGGCCACACTTCCCAACGGGCTTAAACCAAAAGGCAGAGGGGGTGCGTCTAGGAAAGCAGAGAAGTATGAAATGCACAGTGAGAGTAATATTCCAGTACGACATGAGTCGGATGAAGATGAGGATGACTGGTGTTGATTGATGGGTGGTGTGGGTTTTTTTTTACTGTAGAACAGTTATTTACCTTTGTAGAACAGCTGTGTCATGTCCATTCCATTCATATGTGTATTTGTTCATCAGTGTGTGTGTGTGTGTGTGTGTGCAAAAAAAGAAATACTCCAAATACTTCCAGCAAAAAAAATACAATCCATCACATCTTTAAGAGTGAACAAGGTCCAAGTTAACGGAGCCAACAGCAAGTGTACAAAGGATCTAACGGTCTCAACACGGTCTTCTTGTCTGGATGAAGTATCGATCTGCATGTGTACAGATTTTTCAAGTTTTTTTTAGTGGGTTTTTTTCTCTAACTACTTGTAGCTAGCTGTCGGTTGTTAATGAGCAGAATATGACCCAAAAGTGCTTTATTCCTAAGCAATGCTCAATGGAATGCATTTGTTATGTATAAGTGGGCTGGGTTTTTTAGAGGATTAAAGAGAAAAACAAAGCCCACATGCAAGACTAAATTATAACTATTTGTAGAGCATCATTCTGAACAAATGGAAATAAATGTGTGTGAAAATTAAATGTGCTGTGACTTTTTTTAATCATACATGTTATATTCATAACAATCTCACCCAGTTCGGTGTTCTCTGGTGGACACTGTTTATTATATGAAAATGCAAAGTCAGTATTTGCATTTCGTATTGGGACATTTTAACTCCAGTAAAGGACTACGCACTGATTTATTACACAGTCTTTCATTCTTGTTAACACTATGTTGGTTTATTGTACATATTCTAGTGAACTGTTTATATTGTGTAGCTTATTTATTCATTTATTTGTTAATTTATTTATTTATTTATTAAATTATAAAACAAAATGTACTGTATTGTAGTATTTGAAAGTTTATTATTGATAATATTTATTGAAGGTTGATGGTTTTCATCTGTTTTATTTAAAATATATATAGTTTATGTAGCACAAACTATTTGCTGAACACTGAATTATAATGAATTATTAGTGACTTTAAGATGTAGTATTGGACCAGATCGATTAACTATTAACAACTTAAAGCTTAAAGATGTAGCTCTGTTATTTTAATGATATTATGCTAATATTTCATTACTATAGCTTACATAAAAGAAGTGAGATATCAAATAAATTAAAAATTGATACTTGAGAAAAAATTAGCAAGTTGTGTACCAGCACAAACAAGCAAACAAAAATGGTTACATTTTTTAAAATTAATTTCTTTTTCATTGACTTAAGTCAAACTGCAAATTTTGGTGCTGTTTTTCTGTTACATATGCAAACTTCATATAGTTGATGTTAAAGACATAAAGGGAATCTCAAATCGGATTTATTCTGTAATAAATGTTTTTTTCATCTATATTGGCCTGACTCTTATCATTACATGGCAAACCATGGTAACTCTACTCAAGTGGAGATAAGTCTGCAAATTCTTTATCTGTACTCCACCTCTGCCTTTGCAAATCTGGTTGAATCCACTGAAGTTCAAACTGTTGCCCTCTGTTGGAAATTAATTTGAAACATTTACTTTTACCCTTGAATGGTATTCTAACTAACCAGGATTTTGACAATGAAGTTTCAGATGTTTATGATAAACATGGATATAAAAACAAATGATTATATTCTATGCATATACATGTATATCAGTATTCCTAATCTTTTTAGATGTAAGCTTTTAAGCAACTAGACATCCATACACCAAAATAGTGGGGTTTGTTTTTCAATGTTTATAAATATATATATTTTTGTTTTAAAACATACAACAAAATAGTGGTGTTTCTTTTTTAATGTTTATAAATACATTTTCCAGTGCCAATTGCTAGCAAACATAATTGTACCATGGCAGAGGTGGAGTATAAATACAGAATAGTAATCAAATTCTAGATGAATGTTTGGATGATAAATAGTTTTTATCAGTTTATAGTTCATTTGCTGAAAGGTATGAAGGTAAACAATGGTGTATTGAGGAACATTTTCTTTGTTTTACAATGTACCGGTACTGCATTTGTGTAGACCAGTATCCTAGATCTATATACACTAATTATATTGCCAAGTTCGTATGTTTGGAACGCACAATCTCAATAGTATGAAATATTTATAGATGCCAAACTGTCATACATATAGTTTATTGCTTGCAGTTTTCAACCCTCAAGTCTATAAGTGGTCACTAAAAGCAGGGTTAGTTCTGACACTTGCCAAGTTCACCAATTGTGAATTTTCAAAGCAATTGGTGAATTTTATTTTCATTTGGCGAATAAATTCTATGTAATAATTGTTATTTTATTAGAAAATAACTGGGTTTTTGCAATTATTGAAGATAAAATAGAGGATTTGGCGAAAAGTTCTGCTTACCCAAAGCTAGCCATGAAAAGTATGTAAATACCCAATTAACTTACAGGTTTAAGCAATAAAGAGTTGCAGATCTGAACTCTACATATATTTTTACATAAAAATCAATGTTCAAACCTTCATGACTCCCAGATATACTCTAATACAAATCTTGAGTTCAGACTTGTTACATTTGAGTCTTGAGGACCTTCTCGTTAGGTTTGTCTTGAAATGACACAGTTATGGTTTTGAGTCTTGAGTTCACCCTTTTTTGAGGTTTGAGTCCAGACACATTAAGTTTTAATTTCAAGTTCAGTCACTGTTTGAGTCTTAAGGTCAATCTTGTTATGTCTTGTATTCCAACTTATTAATTTTGAGTATAGTTGAGTTCAGACTTGTTACATTTGAGTCTTGAGTTCAGACTTGTTACATTTGAGTCTTGAGTTCAGACTACCATGTTAAATTTGAGTGACGAGTTCACACGTGTTACATTTAAGCCTAGAGTCCAGGCTCCGTATTCATAAACACACTTAAGTCAATGTATGATACCTAAATACATACTTAAAGTACACAGATAAGTATCATACATTCACTTAAGTACGTTTATGAATATGGAGCCTGGGGCCTAATTCATTAAACTCTCGCAACTTTGCGATCTCACAATGCAATATTTAAAGACTTACAAAGAGGATGCTTTGTTATTTAGTATTACCGGAATCCTGGGCTTGTGTTTTTTGCTTTCTATAAACTCATTAAAACTTGTTTATAAAGATTAATTCAGAGTCACTTTACTAAACTGAATGCGGTCTTGGCATTTCTACTCTATTTTTTTTTTGCACTCAAATTAGGTTAGTTTTGTTAAATTGGTGTATTTACATTTTTAAACATGTTACATACGGCATGTATCTGATGCATTGTTGATGGATTGATAGAATTTGGAGTTTTACAAAGTCCTGAATTAATTTAGTTTTTCTGTTTGTTGTGATAATGTGCATAAAACATTTACTGTGATTCTAACAGAAACAATGTAGAGTATCAGAAGGCTGTGTAGGTATTTTTTGTCCACATTCCAGACCATGTGTCACAAACACATGTAGTTGTTTCATGCATAACAATTAACCATTGGATACACAGTGTGCTCAGCAAAACATTCCTTTCATTATTCAGTCTGAATGACAAAAACATTAACACATTCAAGCTTATATCTCTACACAAGACAAATTGCAAAAGATGTTTTGACAAAGTTCAAAAGATATGATTAGCAAAAACATTCATTTTATTACTCAATCTGTTTTTGTCATAAGAACTAGCCAAAGATTAAAAATGCACCTGGTTTACACCAGACAACGAATGAAAAGTTTAGGACTGAATATCAGTATAATTCAGCATTCAATACTAAGGTAAAACAACATCACTGTTTAATTAATAAATACTTTTTGTGTTTTAAAAATACTGAGGGCAAGCATTCACAATGTTTAGGGATTTTTTTTCCACTGATTTGAAAACTCCCAAGTTCAGAATTATTCCATATTGTCCAAAGAATTGTTTGTTATAAGTTGTTCAAAAATGCACTTTGTTCAGCTGTTTGACACGTTTTATTCCAGAAGACACCAAAATAGATGATTGAGCCTAAAACAAATTGTTTTTCTGGGAAACCAACCCCACCTAGGTAAAAAGGGCTGACCCTAATTAGGTTTCCAATGTAATTAGGTTTTTTAAAATTAATATGTAGATAAAAAAAAGAGTACATACATAACAATATATCTGGACCCATAGGTATGAATGTAATAAAAATAATAATAATAAAAAAGAAAGAAAAGAAAACTGACTTTTCTAACAAAAATGTTTAAAACATTTTTTATTATTTTTATTTTTTTGTGCACATTCCCTGAAACACAATTTGTTTAGGCTTAATGGAGACTCTTATTCAATACAAATGTGATATTTGAAAATCTGTTAATTTACAATTATGTTTTCAGATTCTAGGATGAGAACTGTTTCTTGTTGTATGTGTTTGCACTTGTATGTAAAAAAGTAACTAACATTTCCTGTGTTTAACAGTCATCACCAAAGGAACTATCAACAAGTGGTCTCATAGGACAGGTGACTGCTTAATTGAGGTTTGAGAGACACCAAAGTTGTTGTTGGCCTCTTAAGTTAGGTGGTCTCAGGACGGGTTATGTCTTAAACCACAGTGGTGGATCCACAACTTGTAAAAGGAAGGTAGAAAGTAGGCTTTAATATGTAACTTTAATGGAATGCCATGCCTAAGAAATGCGGTAGGCCATTCGTCATATACATACGGTAATAGCATTAGGGTAAGATATTTAACATTAAGCGGAATGCCAACTGCTAAAGGTATGTGATCCAGAGAAAAGGTCATTGAACATAGTCATAATGGAAATTTTTCTTGCCCTTCCCATTTGTTTTTAAATGGAGAAATCAGCACTTGAGACTGCTTAATGAAGCTGTCTGTTTAGCAATTTTGTCTAAGGGCAGTTTCAGACATGAACTCATTGAGAAGAGGGGGTAGCATTTTGTTATATATTATTTACACTATACCATTAAATTTGTGGCCTCTCTAATCTAATCAAGTACTGTTGGAGAACAATCAGAGATTCTGGCCTGGTGTTTATAAAACATTCAGAGTCTAAAACTCAAGACTAATAGTTTGAGACAATAATGTGATGACAATGCCATGCAAATTGTATGTGTGCGACGTCATTAGAGACTGAGTCTGGACTCTAAAAGTGTTATAAGCACGGGCCTTGGCCTAGTCAACGTTTTTGGCAAGATATACATGTAGGTATTTATTTTTGGCAAGATATACATGTAGGTATTTATTTTTTCCAACAGCAGCTGTGACCATGATGTTAAATTTTGCATTAAAGTTTTAGATCAGTTTATCTCAAACTTGGTTTATAGTTTAAAGTTTATGGTAGGTGAGTCATTAAATTCCATGGGATTCTTGTTAATACATTGTACAACAAAACTTAAAATGTTTATTCCACAATGTGGATGAGACATTTTCTATGAGTGTAGCTGCTACTTTTATGTCACAACACAGCCAACATAAATAGAAGAATGGTAAAAGGAAAGAAAATTTCATGTTTAACATGGTTACAGGGGTGGATCTAGGAATGTTATATTATTTCATGTTTAACATGGTTACAGGGGTGGATCTAGGAATGTTATATTATTTCATGTTTAACATGGTTACAGGGGTGGATCTAGGAATGTTATATTATTTCATGTTTAACATGGTTACAGGGGTGGATCTAGGAATGTTATATTATTTCATGTTTAACATGGTTACAGGGGTGGATCTAGGAATGTTATATTATTTTATTTTTGTTGGGGAACTAAGGATGAAAGGGCACATGAACCAGCTCATGAAAAGGGCAGACCAATGAATTTAAAAAAAATAAAAACAGAAAAAAAGAGGCACTTGAATTTATTTAAGGGGACAGGGCCCTTGGATCCCACCATGAATCTGCTTCTGGGTTATTGTAACACTTTTTTCGAAAGATAGAGAAGAAACCTGCTGCTACCGATAAAGCATCAAGAGATTTTCTATAGCATTTTCCTATGAAGGAATTATGAATACATAAATGCAACCCCCTTCTCCTACCAAATTGTTCATTTTTGAAAACGTCCTTGGACAGTTGTTTTAGTTGCTAATTTAAGCATTCAAGTTAAATGTTAACATGTTTCATTGTAGAAATTATATGACTGTTAATTTCAATCACGACTGTATTGAAGCTAACAAACATCGTTGCATGATACTGTGTGTATTTAAAAACAATTTAATATTTTGATTTTCTACTTCTCCAATTTTACACTGTAATAAGATGTTATGTCATTAATTTACATAATGTCTTAAAAGTCTTTTAAAACATTTTTTTACCATTTAATGTTATATTCTCTGTAATTTTTAAACAATTACAGCTTTGTTTTATGTCGGATGGAAATTTAAATATTAAAAATAACTGGTGCATCTTATACTGGTTTATCATTATCTGATATTAAAATGTTTTTTTAAAAGGAACTATTCAACAGTTACATAAAGCAAAATTTGGCATTCCCTCTCCCCACCTTTCTGTATAATGTGGGAGTTTTAATGCAAAGACCACTATACCCGTCATTGTGACATAATTTAAGATAATCTGTTTGCATTTTTATTTTTTGTTTCATATTAGTGAAGACAAGGTAAAATGTTACTAAATCTTACACGATTGTTCAGGCAATTTCCCCCTAATTTTCCTATATGAAGAGTAAGTTGGGTCCAACGATAGAGACCTAGGAAATACTTTAATGAGGGGACCAAGGACAATAGGGTACATGGACCACTTCCTGTAAAGGTCACCTTCCAGTGCCAAGTTGTATTTGCCTCCTCCAAGTGCTGAATTGACTCTGGGCACTCCCAGTGCTGAATTGACTCTTCCCTCTCTCAGTGCTGAATTGACAGTGCCCTCTCTCGGTGCTGAATTGACTCTGCCTCTCTCGGTATTGAATTGACTCTGGCCTTTCTTAATGCGGAATTGATTTTGTCATTTTTGTGCTGAGTTGAGCCTGCCCTTTCTCAGTGCTGAAGTGTCTCTACCCTCTCTCAGTGCTGAAATGACTCTGCCCTCCCCCAGTGCTGAGTTGAGTCTACGCTCTCTTGGTGCTGAGTTGACCCTGCCCTCTCTTAGTGCTGAGTTGACCCTGCCCTCACTCAGTGCTGAGTTAACCTTGCCCTCTGCCAGTGTGCTGAGTTAACCTTGCCCTCTCCCAGTGCTGAATTGACTCTGCCCTCTCTCAGTGCTAAATTGACTCTGTCCTCTCTCAGTGCTGAATTGACTCTGCCCTCTCTCAGTGCTGAATTGACTCTGCCCTCTCTCAGTGCTGAATTGACTCTGCCCTCTCAGTGCTGAGTTGACTCTGGCCTCTCTTAATGCGGAGTTGACTCTGGCCTCTCTTAATGCGGAGTTGACCTTGCCCTCTCCCGGTGCTGAATTGACTCTGGCCTCTCTCAGTGCTGAGTTGACTCTGCCCTCTCTCAGTGCTGAGTTGACTCTGCCCTTTCTTAATGCAGAGTTGACCCTGCCTTCTCCCAGTGCTGAATTGACTCTGCCCTCTCTCAGTGCTGAGTTGACTCTGGCCTCTCTTAATGCAGAGTTGACCATGCCCTCTCCCAATGATGAGTTGACTGCCATCTCTCAGTGTCAAGTCATGTCTCATCTCTCTCAGTGCCGAGTTGACCCTGCCCTCGCTCAGGCCTGAGTTAACCCTGCCCTCTCTCAGGCCTGAGTTGACCCTGCTCTCTCTTTGTGCTGAGTTGACCCTGCCTTTTCTCAATGCTGAAATGACCCTGCCATCCCTCAGTGTTATGTAGAGTCTGCCCTCTCTCAAGGCTGAGGCAATTCTGCCCTCTCCCAGTGTTGAGTCGACTTTACCTTCTCTCAGTGCTGAATGTTCCCCTACCAATGCTGAGTTGAATCTGCCCTCTTCCAGTGTTGAGTCGACTTTACCCTCTCTCAGTGCTGAATGTTCCCCTACCAATGCTGAGTTGAATCTGCCCTCTTCCAGTGTCAAGTTGTGCCTCCCCCCTGTGTTAATGCTAAGTTGAGTCGGCCCCTACAGATGCTGAGTTGAGTCAGCCACTAACAATACTGAACTGAGTCTGCCCCCTACCAATGCAGAGTTGTGTCTGCCCCTCTCTCAATGCCAGGTTGAATCCATCAGGTCTTAATTGTAGAATGGGAATTAGTTTTAATCAATCTAAGATGCATCCTTGAATAAAAAACTAAAAAAAACCTGCATGGATGATCCTAAATGTTTTCTATGCAATTAGTCTGTATGTCAGTTCACAAATGTTTAGAGGTCGTGTCGTTGTCTTTATTGTATATTGTGTACATATGAAATCTTATATTTATAAATACATTCACATTATATTTATAAAACATTTCACCATCCTTTGCTGAATTGTTCAAATTTTATTCATAATCGAATTTTGTGTATAATTTTATGAGAACTGAAGTAACACATTAAATATGTACAAAATGACTAGAACATAACAATGGGATTAAAAACGGCTCACAGTAGAGTTTACTTGCTATTTGCATTTCTTCAGTTCCATAAAATGGCTGAAGAATTTTTTATATATCTATGTTTTTTTCTTAAATTATTGTATACATGTATCTGTAAAAATTTTGAAAATACACTCATATACAACTTAAATGCTTTGTAATCATAGCAATGGCTATGCTGCAAAGCGTGAAACCAAGTTGAAGTGTTGAACATTTCAACTGTAATTTCATCAGTTGTCATGCCCACCTCCATTTAATGTTTGTGCTCGGCACCCATGGGTGAGCAAATCAAATGTTTCTCAATTGCTTATGTTTTTTTTCAGCATCTTACTTATGATTACTTATCATCAGTGAATTGTCATTTTATTCTTTTCAAATCTCGCCTTACAAAAATAAAAAAAATTCAACATTTAGATATTGTTTTGTTGTGTTTTGTTTTCAAGAACTAGTTTGTCATTTGTTGAAAATAAACTAAATATCAGTTGTAAATTGATGGTGAGTGTGTTCTGTATTGTGATTGGTTAATTACATTCTTTATCCGGGATCAAATGAAAATAACACCCGGAAAGCTAATGACATCATTAGAAAGTGAAGTCATTAGCAACTGGAACAGGCCAAATTGACGGTTCAAGGGTCTACAGTTAGATTGTAGCCAGGTATTTTTTTCAAGTAATACCACATATACAGTTAGTTCCGTAGAAAAAGAATTCAATTTACAATGGACATAACATTTTTAACCTCAAGCTTATGCCTTCGGTCAAAAATTACAATTTGCTGGATCAAATAGACAATAACACCCGCAAATCGAAAAAATCCATATGGTTATGTTCTAAATGGTACGCAGTGGGGGTCTGTATGGAGATGAGGTCTGGACTTGTAACATGTTCCAACTGCTTTTGGTGTTGGCTATACCAGAGACATTACGGTAGTTATTTTGCCAGGTTTCTGTGACATAACTTCTCGTAATCCACTAGGGGACGCTTGGATTTAATAGCTTACACAAAATGATTGTTTAAACTAATCGTGCTAGTCTATTCACCAGCAATAACATGAAACAGCTCAAGATGTCGAGGCATTGCCCAAAATATATTCAATCAGGTCATCTTGGGCAAGTAGATACCCTCAACTCTGATGAAAATTTTAACTAATTATCTGGCATCCAACATATGCACACAGTGATATTAAAATGTTATTTTCCTTGCACAATCGCAAAGGAAAGCAAGATGCTTATTTATTGATTTATTTATTTTATTATAAAGTAATAACTATGCAAACGGATTATTTACTGGTAACATCTATCTAGTACAAAGGCGTAGGGCCCAGTACGTACAGTACGCAAACAAAAATCCGGGAATAGGTCCAGCCAATATGTAATTGTGCTTCCCTTTTTCAGTAATTAAGTTTCCCCAATAAAGCGGCTTGCGTAATGCTAAAACATTTCTGGATTTTGAAAATTTAAAGGAAGAATCTATTGCTATTTGAGCGGGATGTAGCCCAATGGTAAAGCGTTTGCTTGATGCGCGGTCGGTCTAGGATCGATCCCTGTCGGTGGGCCCATTGGGCTATTTCTCGTTTTAGCCAGTGCACCACGACTGGTATATCAAAGGCCGTGGTATGTGGTATTCTGTCTGTGGGATGGTGCATATAAAAGATCCCTTGCTACAAATGGAAAAATGTAGCGGGTTTCCTCTCGAAAATGGTGTCAGAATTACCAAATGTTTGACATCCAATAGCCGATGATTAATAAATCAATGTGTTCTAGTGGTGTCGTTAAACAGAAACAAAACTAGTTCTATTTATGGATTCTTAGATGCAGACAGAACAAAACTAAAAATGGGGAACTTCGAAAATTAACCACTGCATGTGCTGTTTCTAGTGGCGGATTTAATGGTAGCTCACCCACCCTAAATTTTGCGACAGTTTCTTTAATATATTTTTATTTACGTTGGAGAATCCGAGGAATCGTTTGGTAACGTTGGCCTTCGGCCACACGTCATTGGTGCTCCCCTAAATGAATTTTCTGGATCGGTACTATTTTCTGTGGAATGATGCATATAAACTATGCCATGCTTCTAATAAAAAAGAGCAGCCCACTGAGTGCCAGGAGCTGGTTTCTTTGCAAATTATATCTGTGGGACTCGTTAATCATGTTCGACGCCATTGTGTTGCTAATATTTCTCTTTCTATCTTTCAAAATTTACTTTAAAATTATAATCATTATGTTAAAATTATTATAAATCGTTTAATTTTTTTGTTGAGAAATGTGTCATATTGGCAAATGATGCAGGGACAATATCTGAAGTTTTGGGCATAATTATGTGTATGTATTTAAATTCCTGGGCCCGCGAAATGTATTAGTGCAGGAACCACTGTTAGTGTGAGGGACCGGGAGTGGAACTTTGAGAGACGGAACCTGTTTGTTGTTCAGGTACGGCATTTTCAACCTGAGCACAATAACTAGAAAAAAGGGGGGGGGGGCGTGGTGGCCCCGCCCTCACCCCAGTTCCGCGGCCCCTCATTTAAAAACTTCACAAAATATATTCTATTTATTTATATATTTTATCTGAAAATTTGTACAATGTGTGAAGACTTTAAAAAAGAGGTCTAATTGTTTATTTTCGGTGACCCTTGTTGTGGCAGAAGGCTTTCTGTTATCCCGTAGACCAAAAACTAATACATTTTCTTTAAAAAAATAAAATAATAATAATAATAATAATAAAATCCCAGGCTGTAGGCAAGGTGTTGGAATTAGTATTGCTACTCGCGTAATAGCCACTAATTAACATAATGTGCTGGGGTGTCGTTAAAGAAACAGTAACACAGGTATATCAACTACATCCCTGAATTTGTCACCAGAGGTATCGAATTATAACTGATTCCGAGTTCGACCCATCGAGATTCTACTCGTATATACAAAATAACAGAAATGATAGAACTTACCTTTAGTAATCGAATACCAAAGCAATAAAGTCACGGATACAGAACTGCCATTTCAGTAAACTATTGTGGAACTCCAACAAGTAACTTATCTGTAACGTTTATGACGTCATGACAATGGCTTTGGAAACAAAGACTCCGAGCCTTTGTGGGCCTACGTTGCTAAGTAGCCCAACGTATCTGCAAATCGTTTATGACGTCGTGGCATCATGGACATGTCTTCGGAAACAAGTCTGCGAGCATTCGTAGATCTGTATTATTATATAGTGTAGGCCAAAGAAATAACCTTGTAATTTCTGAAGATGTTTCTGTCAAATAATGTTATCAGTAACCAGTGAAGATAAGAATACATATGGCATAATATGCAGTCATGTGGAATAGATTTTTAAAAAAACCCAAAACCCCAAAACAAAACCAACCAGAGGTGATGGAATTTCGACATGGGACGAGACTTATAACGCCGGAAAAGTATTAGTTAGATGAAACGTGCGAAACGACGTTCAATGTTTTATAAGGTACAATGAAAATCACATTAGTTTAAAATGACATTATTCGAAATCAATATATGATGTCCGGAAACTTCAAATTTGTCATCCATTGCCCTTGAGCCGGCCGTGGCGCATCATTTATAGTATAACTTTATCAGACCCGTATGAACTAGGGGGTGGGAGTGGCCCACCTCCACTCCCAACTCGAGAACAAAAATATACGAGATTTATAAAAACGATTATGTATATTATGTTAATTAATTTCTTACACACCCGTTGTTGAGAACATCATGTGTTATTTTTTATAACACATAGTTGTTTACACATGTACGTGTGTTAACAATTTCAAGACATACGACTGGTTGATCTTAGGTAATGACCAGGTCACCAATGTCATACGTCCAATAAAAAAAAACAACGCGATGGAAATCGATTACACTGTCACGTATAGTTAATTCTGTGACGCGTAAGTCAGCTACAAGTGCAACGGTTGTAAATAACTTATAGTAAAAAACAGATGTTAAAATTTGCTTAAAACCTAGTTTTTGAGGATATATTGTTTAAAAAGTATCAAACTCGCTTTCGCTCGTTAGATACATTTTAAAGCAACTCGGTGTGAGATAAATGGTATCTAACGGCCACTCATGTATTATTATCTATGTAAAGCTTGGAGATACCATAGTCGGTCTGTAAAAAAATAACGTGTTGTGCCCCACTCACTGGACTGTGTCAGACCCAAGTTTCAGGGGCGGATCCAGGAAATATTCGGAGGAACTGAAGGTAACTAGAGTACATGGACCAACTCGTAAAAAGGGCGATCCAATGAAAAAAAATATATAAAGCGACAAAAAACCCCGAAGCACTTGAATATATTTAGTGGGGATGGGTCCCCTGGTCCATCCCCTTGGGCCCGCCTCTGTAAATTCAGTTATTTAAATACACTAGTAAGTTTACACGGAAAAACGTAATATCAAGGTATTTGCATATTAATTATCAATGAAATCAATATCAAAAGCAATAATTAAAACAAATCACTGTTTTATTTATTCACAAAACTGAATTCAATTTAAATTTACCATAGACGTAATACCAAGATACGGCGAAGTTTTTGGTGTGTAGGCTGTGGGATCCAACACCTGCAGAGTACAGACACATGGAGTGCACGAATAATCAAGGTTAAATATGACTATATATTTAAACACACAGAGCAAAACCTTTCAGTCTGCTCCGTGGTCCGCGGGCCGCGGGTGGGCGTTGCGGAGGAGAGGGGGGGGGGGGGTTGGCGGGGGGGGGGGGGGGCGCGTGTGTGTGTGGGGGGGGGCATCGGGACCAGCGGGGCACCCGGCCAATGTTGTACAAATCGCCCGGGATCCGTGAGGGGGCCGTGAGGCTATCGTAGGGTGGCCGTGAGGGGCCCGTGAAAATCCCACGGCGCCCGGCGGATTTTGTTTCCAATAATTTTCAGGCGGCCGCCAGATCACCGGTCGGTTTCCGGCAGACCGCCGGGCGGGGGCCTAGCAACGTGTCTACGGGATTGCCACGATCTAAAATCACGCTTGGAAAATCGCAGATTTGGGAGTCGGGTTTTCACGCCCGCGGGGTTCGCAGGCGCCGCGACCGTTATGTGAGGGCCCCTTTAGTCGATAACATCTTTAAAATTGCAGCAAACTCAGGACTGTCCCTTTAATGCCGTATTTGAACACCTGAAATCAAATAAAAATCCCCCCCCCCCCCCCCCCCACACACACACACACACTTTCAAATAGTAAACGTATCGCATGATAGGTTTCGACTCGTCCGGCGTTATCTTCACTTGCCATGGGCGACCGGGCAACCGTAAAATGCACACCCTGTAATACATACTAGATTTTCATTCAATTTGTTTTTCATGACGCTATTTCTTGTTCCAGCCAGTGCACCACTACTGGTGTACCGTATCAAAGGCCGTGGTATGTGCTACCCTATCTGTGGAATGGTGCATATAAAAGAACCCTTGCTGCTAATCGGAAAGAGTAGCCCATTGCGTGGCGGCAACGGGTTTTCTCTCTCATTATCTGAGTGGTCCTTATCCATATGTCTGACGCCATATAACCGTAATTAAAATGTGTTGAGTGGACACATTGGGCTATTTCTCGTTCCAGCCAGTGCACCACGACTGGTATATCAAAGACCGTGGTATGTGCTATCATGTCTGTGGAATGGTGCATATAAAATAGCCCTTGCTTCTAGTTGAAAACTAGCGGGTTTCCTCTCTATGACTGTGTCAAAATGACCATATGTTTGACATCCAATAGCCGACGATCAATAAACAATCAATGTGCTCTAGTGGTGTCGTTAAACAAAACAAACTTTCTTTCTTTCGAAGTTTATGAAAACCCAGCTTTTCAAGGGAGAGCATGCCTCCCGAATGTCTGTTAAATAGTAATCATTATTTATGTTTATATGTCATCGGTCCTCACCTCTTCCCTCTTACATTATTTTAGATAAGCTGTTTTTGTGTGTTCACGCACGCATGTATGTTTGTTTGTTTGTCCCTACTACTATTATAAAACTGATACGAGCTATCAGGTCTATGGAAAAGTGCAAATAAACTTCCATATACTTCTCTCCTCGTGATGTAGGCCATTTATCACAGTTATCAAGGTTGTAGTCCAGTAGCCAAACACTTAAGAAAAAAATAGGTAGGAGCCTAAGTGCAAATAACCAACCAGTTAAATTCATTCCGTATCACTTTAGAGCTGCGTTCACACTAATGCTAGTGTCAGACTACCAACTGTCAGCAGAAAGTTGACCAACTCAACGGTTGCGTTGTAATTTCCCCAACTGACGACTTATGACGGGTGCGCTCAGACTAACAATTGGGCATAGCGTTGAGTTGTAATGCGCGCTCAGACAAATGTCGGGCAACAAATGTCGGGCCTCGAGTCGTAGTAGTCGCTGGCAGTTGGTAGTCTGAGCCTAGTGTTACACTTAAAACTGGTTTAACCATAGCCGTGTTGGCTACCATTTTTATAGGGGCAGGCTGAGTTTTGACCGAATTAAACGAATTATTCATATCAGCATTACTACCAAACAGCTACACGTAGGGTTACAAACAAATCACTATACATTTTTACATGGAAATGGTTATTTAATGATGCACTCAACACATTTTATTTACGGTTATATGGCGTCTGAAATATGGTTAAGGACCACACAGATATTGAGGGAGGAAATCCGCTGTCGCCACTTCATGAGCTACTTTTTTCGATTAGCAGCAAGGGATCTTTTATATGCACCATCCCATAGACAGGATAGCACATACCACGGCCTTTGATGTACCAGTCGTGGTGCATTGGCTGGAGCGAGAAATAGCCCAATGGGCCCACTGACTGAAAATTTACTCAAACATTGTGGCGGGGGGGGGGGGGGGGGGGGGGGGGGCGGGCGTGAATTTAACTAAACTAATATAACTAAACCTCAACTTTAAAATGTAAACGTGAATTCGATTTTTTCACTATATTGGTATAGCTAAAACACTTCGGTATGTGGTTTAGTTAAACTGGTATAAACAAAATGTTTAAATAAAAGTGTGAACGCAAACTTTTAGTTAAACTAGTATAAGGCGGAAGTGACAATGACGTCACAGTCAGAATAAGCAGTAAGTGCGTTAGCTACGGCCTAACAGAATTATAGTCCATTATTGTTTTGGTTTCTTGCGCATGTGCGGATAACTGCACTTCCGCCGTCTACCGGCATAGATATTGCATGTGATAACACTCATCTTTCCAACAAACAAACAAACAAAAAAAAACCACACAAAAAATCTCCAAAACATAAAAAAAAACCCAGTACAGTTAAACCAGTTTAAATTGTTTAAGTATTAACACAACTAATAATGCATTGGTAACATTTCAACAACGGGGATTTTTTTATACAGAAAAAGAACATCTAATCTTGGCCTCCCCTAATCCCCCCCCCCCCCCCCCCCCCACACACACATACTGATTAAATCTTGGAACTTCCCTGCTATCACTTCGACACTGTTTATCAAATCATGGACCTCATCTGATAAATATGTAACTTTCCCAATAACACGTAATAAAAAAGATGCCAAACATATTACTCTTAAAGAGGAAACCCTCTGCATTTTTCCATTAGTAGCAAGGGATCTTTTATATGCACCATACCACAAACATGATAGCACATACCACAACCTTTGATATACCAGTCGTAGTGCGCGGGCTGGAATGACAAGTAGCCCAGTGATCCCACCGACGGGAATCGATCCCAAACCGACTGCACATCTGGCGAGCGTTTTACCATTGGTATACGTCCAGGCTTCTCCAGATGATGATAGTTAGGGATGTAGGTGATAGATCAGTGTTACTGTGTTTTAACGAAACAACACATTATGTTAATTAGTGGCTGTTAAAGTCTATAGCCCCACACAAATAAAATCATGGTTGAAGCCTCATAGTATCTGCTTGAATAAACAATGTGCTAAATCGATGTCAAGGTGACTGTTTTTTTGCTATTGTAACACGTTTACAAGTAGAAGAACCCTTTTATTGACAAAAAACTCACCTGTATAATAAATATATTTTCATATTTAAAATATCAGGGTATATCAGTTTAGTGCGTTTCTTGTCGTCCTATTGTTTATAGTCTCCTCCCAATAATGCCGAAGGTAAAAAATAAGTAAGTACATGTATGTGTGTGTGTGTGTACACACATATATATATATATATATATACACACACACACATACACACACACACACACACACATACATACCTATATATACAGATACAAATACACATATACATTATACATATACATATACATATACATATACACATACACATATACATACACATACACATACACACATACACACATACACACATACACATACACATACACATATACATATACATGTGTATTAGAAACAAACATGACCCCACCCCACGCCCACCCACGAGGACGAAAATATATGTTTTCCGTCTTACTCTATATAAATAAAGGTACAAATATGACTTGCAGCACACACCTCACACACACACACATACACTAGAGGCTGTGAACCCCCACTGTGAAATTTCTGTGAAAGAATGCTTTCAAAAACAAAATAACTAAAGAAAAAGCAACAAAAACAAACAAACCCCTCAATCCCCCCCCCCCCCCAACAACAACAAAAAAAAACCACATACACACACACACACCCAACACACACAACAAAACACACACGCACACGCCACAGACACTACACAAACGCACAAACACACGTACGCACGCATAAACACACAAATACCACGATGTGGCATTCCTTCACCCGATGATAAAATCCCGAATCGTTTCTGCTAATACAATGTCATGTCAAATGCAAAGCCAATAAAATATATAATCTATACACGTAGTTTCATTTTGACCCTTAATAGAGCGTCAGACGGTGGTATTATATATTTCCTTAACAAACATGGACGCTTGCACAGTACGTACATTCATTACGGTTTGGTTTTGGCTTGCGCATCTTGGACGGAATGAAGGAAAACTGATGTACATAGCCGTCAGGCTTCCTTTGAAGGTAAGTAAAACAGAGATATTTCTCAACAGGATGGAATTAAAGCTACAGTCAAACAGGTGTGAATCAGCGATCAAATGGAGAATCAAAAAGTGGCCTTTTTAATACAGGTGGCTGCTTAATATAGGTCAGTTTATACTGGATTTGGGAAAACAAAATCGTTACATTTAACACAGGTGGATGCTTAAAGGGACACGCCCTAGTTGTTAACCATTACGCCGTTGTTTTTCGCTATTAAACCCATTTTTTCACAAATAAAATTACTCTTTACTTACCGTTTATTATTTAGAATATACATTTCCATTCACATGAAGTGTTTTTTGGTAATCCTGGTAATCCTGGTGTTTGTAATACCACAAAATGCATTTTTCGTATTTCATAAAATGCCACGGGCCTCTGAGAAAAAAACGTTGAGCAAACAAGGTCTAATCTATTTTTAGAGGGGATATTCCCATTTCAATGTCACAGACGTTGGTATACCACGTGACCGTTATCATTTTGGTTCGGTTTGTTTTCTCGTGCACGGTTCGCGCAATCAACATCCGATTTGTTGTCGTTTGCTTGTTGTTCATTTGTGAGATTTTTCTTCACAGTTCGTGAACATTTTCAGTAACAATAAAGTTCAGACAAGTAAGTGTCTCAATACAAAACGTTACAAAGTCTTACGATATCTGGAGGGGATACAACCAGGACAGAACAGTTGGAACATGTCCAGGAGAGGTGAAAGGAAGTCTGTGCGCACTCTGTGAAATTTGTCGTGACGTAGGCATTGTTGTGCTTCGAACGACATCTACCGGTGACATCAGAATACTAACTTTCAAAATTATTTCAAGCAATTGGGACATGGGGATTCCCATGGTATTTATCGATATACAACCTGCTTTTTCACTCCAGTTGATAAAAACGTGATCTAAGTGTGTTACAGGTTTGTAGATTAACCAAATTATAATTTATTTTCGCTGGATGGAACTTGGGCGTGCGGCTTTAATAGAGTTTACCGCTAGAACAGATTTGACAGTACTATATTTTGAAATCCTAGCCGAGACGGGCATACTTAGTAGAGAGGACATGGTAGTCACAGCCAACATTAATTCCAGTCATTTGAGAAAATATTTCAATTATTTATATATATATATATATATATATATATATATATATATATATATATATATATATATATATATATATAAACCTAGGCAAAACTGAAGAATAACTCACTGTTAATATTCCACCAACCCCATCTAGTTTGTTGTCATTTCTGCCTCTACAGTACAAAAATAGTATAATTAATAGTATAAAAACCAGAATTATAACCAGTTATATTTAATAAAAATAACTAAATTGCTAGCTTTATATCTGTTTTCTAATTATTTTGAAATTATTTCTTGCTTTGTGGATAGTACTGGAATGTATTGGTAAATTAATAGCTACAAAGTGACTAAAACTTATTGTAATATTTCCTCCACTTTTATTATTATTATTATTTTTTTTTATATGTATATATATATATATATATATATATATATATATATATATATATATATATATATATATATATATATGTATGTATATATATATATGTATATATATGTATATGTATATATGTATATATATATATATATATATATATATATATATATATGTATGAATGTATGTATGTATGTATGTATATTATATATATATATATATATATATATATATATATATATATATATATATGTATGTATGTATGTATGTATGTATGTGTGTGTGTGTGTGTGTGTGTGTGTATGTGTATGTGTATGTGTATGTGTATGTATATGTATATGTATATGTATATGTATATGTGTATATATATATATATATATATATATATATATATATATATATATATATATATATATATATATATATATATATATATGTATGTATGTATGTATGTATATGTATATATATATATATGTATGTATGTATGTATGTATATGTATATATATATATATATATATATATATATATATATATATATATATGTGTATGTGTATGTGTATGTGTATGTATATGTATATGTATATGTATATGTATATGTATATGTATATGTATATGTATATGTATATGTATATATATATATATATATATATATATTGAAACAAAAAAGAAACTTGACTTGATTATAAAATGCCCTACAACAACACACTGCAACTTGAGGTAACTTAATTGTTATATTATGCTGTGTCCACCTGTTGACATGGCATTTCGCATACACAATACTCAGTCATGCAAGATGTTGCAGGTCTATTTTGTGAAAAGCATGAACTGCACGTACACAATGTCACGTGACCACCACACCTTTGTTACAGTGATACGGATGTATGCCAATTATTCGTAGTACACGGAAAAACGTTGGACCTATTTTGACGGCAAATCATCGTCTTCAGCGTTTACACTGGGCACGAAGACATGTGAGATTCACTCAAAGACAGTGGAATAGGGTTGTATTCAGTGACGAGTCTCGTTTCGCTGAAATTTGCCGACGGGAAGGTACGAGTATGGCGTAGGCAACGAGAACGATTTGCTCGATGTTGTGTGCAAGAGGTGGATAGATTTGGAGGCGGAAGCGATATGGTTTGGAGTGCATTTTCAGGAAACGGTCGATCTCGACTCTTTGTCATTAATGGTAACCTAACAGGACAGTAATATCGTGATCAAGTGTTGACGTCAGAGCTCCTTCCATTTCTTCGCGCACATGGACCAGGACTAACGTTTCAGCATGACAATGCTACGCCCCACAAAGCAGCCGCGACACAAAACTTCTTACGCAATGCCGGTGTGAATGTCATGGAATGGCCGCCCGCTCACCAGACTTAAATCCTATCGAGCACATTTGGGATGAACTTGGCAGACGACTGCGAAACATCAGGAACCCACCCCAGAATCTCCGAGAGCTTGGGATGGCGCTTGTACAGCAATGACGTCAACTTCCGGTGCGGATGTTTACACAACTCCTACGGTCTATGAGAAGACGTTGCAGAGCTGTAGTGGAAGCTCGAGGTGGTCACACACGTTACTGACTGTAATCGACTTACTAATCCGTCACTTGTTATTTTGGAAATTAATACCCATATGACGTCATGATGCTTACTGCTTAAAGTAATGGAAACTCGCACGGTTTTGTTGTTGTGTCGTTTATACTCAAAGGATACTTTTGTTCTTAAACTTCTATTAATTTATCCCTGTGCTATATGTATTCCAAGTCAAGTTTCTTTTTTGTTTCGGTATATATATATATATATATTAATTCACCTTTGTCTGAAGTACAGGGCAGTAATTAGTGCGGATGCAGGAGGATAATAAACTCTGGAAAAAAATAACAAAGTTTAAAGTTTGTTTTGTTTAACGATACCACTAGATCATATTGAATTATTAATCATCGGCTTTTGGATGTCAAATATTTGGTAATTTTGACATATATTCTTAGAGAGGAAACCCGCTACATTATTCCGTTAGTAGCAAGGGATATTTTATGTGCACAATTCGACAGACATCCTAGCACATACCATAGTCTTTGATATACCAGTCGTGGTGCACTGGCTGGAACGAGAAATAGCCCAATCGGCCCATCGACGGGGATCGATAAAAGACTGACTGCGCATCAAGCGAGCGTCTTACCCCTGGGCTACTTCCCTCCCTCATTTTTAGTTTAGAAATCTCCTGTTCGTTTATCCGGAGAAAAGCCTGTATTACCTTGCCCTGATTTCGAACCACTCATTCCCTCATACAATTAATAGTATTATTTTAAGCTAGGTAGTGCCCTGAAGCAGGTTCTTGTGTGTGTTTCTAAGTGGTCACGTGACTCGATTGTCCACTGCAGGGCGAGAGGTCACCGCCGGGATCCCCATGGCCGCTACCAGCACAATGGTCGAAAGGTTCCGAAAATCGGACACTGGATCCACGCACCTTCACTATCACCAGCGATCTCGACAAGTGTGATATTATCGATAAAGCAATCGATCGATATTCCGATATCGTATTTGGCGATGTGCAGTGGAGTGTGGCCCCGCATTTGGAATCCCTCAAAGGGTTGGAGATCAAGGTGTTGGATAAAACCTGCACGGGGTATCCGCAAATACACATGGATGAATCGTGTAGGTATCAGAAATCGATGTTTCAAAGACGTAAATAAGATATACAAATATATTTCAAGAGATAGAGACAAACACACCTGTTTTCACATGTATGTGGCCAGGAGTGCGCTCGCCCTCATCGCCGAAACACACACGCACACACACGCACATGCGCGCACACACACATTCACACATACATACGCATACGCACGAACACACACACACACACGTACACACACACACTTAACATACACACATACACAGACAGACACACACACACACACACACCACACACACACACACACACACACACACACAGAGAGGGTGTGGGTGGGGCAGACAGAGACATATAAAGAGACATAGCAGGACCGTAGCTCGGATTTTTTGTTTGGGGGGAGGGGGTGGGAGCAACTGAGTAGTTAATAGTCTAAAACTCCTTAAACAGTTAAGAAAAGAATTTTCTTTAAGTTTCTATAATGCTTTCCGAATTTTTTCGGGGGGGGGGGGGGGCTGCATAGAGAGAGGGAGAGGAGGGATGAAAGGAGCGAGAGAGAGAAAGAAAGAGATGAAATGAGAGAGAGAGAAAGAGACAGACAGATACAGAGAGAGAGAGAGAGAGAGAGAGAGAGAGAGAGAGGAGAGGGAGAGGGAGGGAGAGGGAGGGAGGGAGGGAGAGAGAGGGAGGGAGAGAGAGAGAGAGAAAGAGAGCGAGCGACCGAGCGACCGAGAGAGAGAGAGAGAGAGAGAGAGAGAGAGAGAGAGAGAGAGAGAGAGAGAGAGAGAGAGAGAGAGAGAGAGAGCGAGCGAGCGAGAGAGAGAGAGAGAGAGAGAGAGAGAGAGAGAGCGACCGAGAGAGAGAGAGAGAGAGAGAGAGAGAGAGAGAGAGAGAGCGACAGAGAGAGAGAGAGAGAGAGAGAGAGAGAGAGAGAGAGAGAGAGAGATAATCATAGGATGCAAATATTAGAAGTGTTTTCAAAGCAAATATAAAATACATTATTTATTCTGTCTGGTATTGGTTTAGGGATTGAATGACAAGGACAAGTGGAAGGCTATGAATGCGGTTATCAGTCAGCAAACAAATTGTGTTCCCTTTCAGTAAAACCAAGACTACGCGAATATTCATCTTCTTTGGCAATCTCGCACGTTATCTTATAGCTACAATCTCGTGGATATGTCTATCATTTTAAGTATTTAAAATAGTTCGCGTTACTCTTACGTTTACATTACAAATATATACAACCTAGGTCAAATTTAAGCTTAATGTTAGTGAAATTAATACCCCGTGACATGAATGTTTGCTTTAAAACAAAGCTGGTACCTTCAGCTATATGCCTATAAAACTTACAACCAAATAATACCATTTACTAGTAGAATATTTGTTTTAGGGGGAATCTTGAGTGTGTTACGCGCATTAATGAGTAACGTCAGTTTTATGCGTACACATTCAACACACTAAGTTTACCTAGAATTACTTGCCGTCAACTGACAAAACAAAAAACAAAGATGGTGCCCATGTCTATATTTAGCCACACATTATTGGAACATACACATATACATAGAGAATAATACATGAGTGGCCGTTAGATACCATTTATCTTACAACGAGTTGTTTTAAGACGTATCTAACGAGAGAAAGCGAGTTTGATACTTTTTAAACAACGAGTTGTAAGATAAATGGTATCTAACGAACACGAATGTATTATTATATTTCTTACAAATCCTCAAAAATCAGGTTTTAAGCTAATTTTAACATCTTTTTCTACTATACGTCACTATGTAATCGATTTCGATCGAGTTAGTTTTCATTGGATGTATGGCATTGGTGACCTGGTCATCACCTAGGAGCAGCCAGTCGTATGTCTTGAAATTGTTAACATACGTACATGTGTAAACAAGTATGTGTTATCAAAAATTAACGAATGATGTCCTCACCAACGGGTGTGTATTGAGGAAAGATTACGCGTGGGATCGATTAATTTATAATTACCTATTACAAATAAATGTGAAAATAACAAAATATTGTAGTTTCAACTTTGACATAGGACCTTTAACTGAAATGTATTAATAAAGAACCCGATGTGTTGTTTTCAGATAATGTATCCGTGTCGGATACCGCTACTCTCAGATCGGTCTCTGTGTGGGGAGCACTAAGAGGTAATATGTAAAATAGTTAAACTACACCACTAGAGTACATCGAATTATTATTAATCATCGGCTGTTAGATGTCAAACATCTGGTAATTCTAACATAGTCTTAGAGACGAAAGAAGGAATTTTTTTATTTAACGACGCACTCAACACATTTTATTTACGGTTATATGGCGTCGGACATATGGTTATGGACCAGAGAGATAATATTGATAGAGGAAACCCGCTGTCGCCACTTAATAGGCTACTCTTTTCGATTAGCAGCAAGGGTTCTTTTATATGCACCATCCCACAGACAGGATAGTACATACCACGGCCTTTGGTATACCAGTCGTGGTGCACTGGCGGGAACAAGAACTAACTCAATTGATCCACCACTGGGCTACGTCCCGACCCTAGGTAATATACAAAGAATGGCATTTTACCAAATGGGGGCTAGCAATTTGCCTTGACATTTTGGGGTGCCTTGATTTCCACATTTATAAGCAGTATATGAAACATTACATAACAAAATATTATCTAGTCGCACTGATTGTAAGCAATTAAAACACACGCACGCACACAAAAAGCACCAGAAAGATCTGCGCTATGTATTGTATACTCTTCACATTGTTAATGTTTTATTGCATTAATATATACACTAATACACATGTTCATCTAAAGCAACAGTGCGCATTAAATATCACTGGATATGCATTGCAGCCCCTTTAAAATCATTCATGTGCTATTTATTAGTATTTCGTTTATGTAATACGTTTTCCTTTTGTCTCCTTTCGTACCAGGATTGGAAACATTCAGTCAGCTAGTGTATGTAGAGAATGGACATGTAAGTATCATTGCAATACGAAATACATTGCGATGAAATGTTATGAACTGATATTGGAATACAATGTGAAACAACACAGGATAATAGAACGAATGAATGTTTAATGACACCCCTGCAAAAAATGCATCGGCTAATGTGAAACAAAGATAAATACATAAATGAATGTTTAGTTACTATAATGCAGTGTGTGTGTGTGTGTGTGTGTGTGTGTGTGTGTGAGAGAGAGAGAGAGAGACTGCGTGTGTGTATCTGTGTGTGTGTGTGTGTGTGTGTGAGAGAGAGAGTGTGTGTGTGTGTGAGAGAGAGTCTCTGTGTGTGTGTATCTCTGTGTGTGTGTGAGAGTCTGTGTGTGTGTCTCTCTGTGTGTGTCTGTGTGTGTGTGTGTGTGTATGTGAGTGTGTGTGTGTATGTGTGTGTGTGTGTGTGTCTGTATGTGTGTGTGTGTGTGTGTGTGCGTGAATAGCGTGTCAAAGGAACAATAAAAAAATGCTTTGTTCGGTAATACATATTGTGTGTGCGTGTGTGTGTGTGTGTGCGTGCGTGCGTGCGTGTGTGTGTGTGTGTGTGTGTTTAATACAGAAATATATGACAGTGAAACGTAAAGGATTGAAATACATTACGACGAAGTGTAAACTAATGAAATGTATTATGATGGAAAGTTAACTAATGAAATGTGTTATGATGGAAAGTTAACTAATGAAATGTGTTATAATGGAACGTTAACTAATGAAATGTGTTATGATGGAACGTTAACTAATGAAATGTGTTATGATGGAAAGTTAACTAATGAAATGTGTTGTGATGGAAAGTTAACTAATGAAATGTGTTATGATGGAAAGTTAACTAATGAAATGTATTATGATGGAAAGTTAACTAATGAAATGTATTGTGATGGAATGTTAACTAATGAAATGTATTATGATGGAAAGTTAACTAATGAAATGTATTGTGATGGAAAGTTAACTAATGAAATGTATTGTGATGGAAAGTTAACTAATGAAATGTATTGTGATGGAAAGTTAACTAATGAAATGTATTGTGATGGAAAGTTAACTAATGAAATGTATTGTGATGGAACGTTAACTAATGAAATGTATTATGATGGAAAGTTAACTAATGAAATGTATTATGATGGAAAGCTTACTAATAAAATATATTATGATGAAAAGTTAACTAATGAAATGTATTATGATGAAACATTTACTAATATATATTATAAGGGTGTAATGTAAACAACAAAAAATTTAATTAATTACATTTGATGTTGTTTCCAGTACATGATTCGCACAGACACAATACAGGACCGTCCTCGTTATACACACAGGGGGTTGATGATCGACACGGCAAGACACTACATACCCGTACCTTTTATACTGAAACAGCTGGTAAGTTTATAATCCTTTTCAACATAATATGTATTTAATACTTTTTTTAAATTATTTGTTGTCTAGTGCTTTCATGTTTAATGTATTGGGATTCAGGCGCGTGAGCGAAGGGGGGGGGGGGGGGGTTCTGGGGTCGATCCACCACTCCCTGCTCAAGCGAAATTTCTTCTTTAAAAAAAAAAAACACTTTTAGAGGAATCATGAAGCGATGCCCCTAGAAACTCGGCTTGCCATAATCTAGATCCCCCCCCCCCCCCCTCCCCTTTGCGTTAATTTTTGCTTGTGAGATTTGTTTTTCATTTTAGGACGCCATAGCCTACAACAAGATGAACGTGTTACATTGGCACATTGTTGACGATCAGTCCTTTCCGTATGTCAGCTCGTCATTTCCGGAATTGGCCGAAAAGGTACGAGATACATTAAAACATATTTCAAAGATTTAATAATCACCATCATCATTATTATCATTGTCATCATCATCATCATCATCATCATTATCACCACCATCTTCATCGTCGTCATCATCATTGTCGTCATCATCATAGTTGTCATCATAATCATCATCGTCATCATCATCCCTATTATCAACACCACTACCACTACTACCACCACTATTACTACAACGACGGCACTTTAGTTCGATCTTTCTGCAACAAGATTTAGCATATGAAAATGACGATAAGCATTTTCTGAACATGATTTAGAAGAAAGCAAAGTGGTTGCGATCTCTTGTATAAATGTATTTATTTTAAAATCTAATTTCAGGGTTTTTAAAAACTAATTTGCTTGATGCTCGAAATAAAAGCAATTTATCATATTATATACCTCTATTAACAATTTAGATATTTTTTTCTCGTTATATAGTCATACTTCCTTTATTAATTTATTTTTTGTTTCCGCTAGGGGGCGTATTCACAATCCCAAATCTACACCCCAAAAGACGTAAAGGACATCATAGAGTATGCTCGTCTAAGGGGTATTCGAGTAATCCCCGAATTCGACACCCCAGGACACACACAGTCATTTGGAAAAGCATTCAAGTGTAAGAATTCTAATATAATATTAATGGTGACGAGTAGACAAGTATGGTCTTAACCGTAGTTTATATTGTATAGTTTCTATTTAACTGATTTCAAATAAAATATATGCATACATGATCATATAATATACCTTTAATTTTATCTATATGTATGTACATGTAGCTGCACTTTGAAAATGTAAGTGCCTTTTTTTTAATCCTAAGAAAAAGCCTGAAAATATGTCTCTCTGTTTGCCTGTATGTGTGTGCTCGCATATGTGTGGACCTATGTATACTAGTATGTATGCATATACATATATTTTATGTTTTATTGTATTATTTTATCAAATGTTAATTAATTTGTTATAAAATTCTTCAGATCTTATGACTACATGTTGGTTTAATAACACCCCAGCCACCGCCGAGTACGGCCAACATGCACGATATGAGAATTTCGACCCGACCAAAAACACGACATATGAATTTCTTGCTAAATTCTTCACCGAAATAAAAGACGTGTTCAAAGACAGTTTTATCCACATGGGAATGGACGAAGCACACTACATGTGCTGGTTCGTATAACTTTAATTCTCATCATGTTCCTTATCTAACTTATTGTAACTGTTTGGGCCGAGCACTTTTGTAATGCATCATCAAAGATTCCAGCCACCCACTCATCCATCCCGAAAACAAGAATAACCCCACCGCCCACCCGTAAAGCAAGCAACAAACAAACAAAATAAAAGACACCACAAAAAAGCAACATCCAAACAATAAGATAAAATATTTAAAAAGCATTCTGGGAGTACTGCTAAAGCAATACCAGGCCCAACAATAGAGGTATTTCGCATTCCTATTGCGCATGCGCGCGAAGAGTAACGTCCCTTGACAAAATAGACTGAAACTAGTCTATTTACAAATTGGGGGGCGTGACAGACAGGTTGTTATGGGCGACTTGAGTAGCTTCGCAGGAGACTTTTAAACTTTGGCAACTAACATGTACATATTTCGAATTAGATGGTATAATGGCCGTAGAAAACGGTCCGCTGAAATTTACAGCGGAATGGTTCAAATTAAAGGGACATTCCTGAGTTTGCTGCACTGTAAGATGTTTCCGACTAATAAAATATTTCTACGATTAAATTTACATATTAAATATATTTTCTTGTTTAGAATACCAGTGTCTGTATATTCAGTGTGTTTCTGATCGTCTTAATATTTGTAAGAAGCCCAGACTGGATTTTGTCTTCAAATAACTTCGTACGTAAGAAAAAACAATATTTTAGGAAATAAGATAAAATTTAACCTAGTACAAATATTAGAACGATCAGAAACACGTTTAATATACAGCCACTGATATTTTATGCAGAAAAATATAATTGATATGTAATTACAATCGTTAAAAAGTCTCTGTTAGTCGATAACATCTTAAAAATTGCAGCAAACTCGGGAATGTCCCTTTAAAAAGCAGTGCAACAACTTGGACAAAGTCTCTGCGACTCGTACCCGAGGGTTTTGATAGCGCCAGATTAAAAAACTATCTCGTAAAAAGTATAAACAAAACAGTTGACAGATTTCATAGGTTATGGCATCGACAGGTTATGGCATCGATCGATATATATATTTGAGAGAGAGGGAGAGAGAGAGAGAGAGAGAGAGAGAGAGAGAGAGAGAGAGAGAGAGAGAGAGAGAGAGAGAGAGAGAGAGAGAGAGAGAGAGAGAGAGAGAGAGAGAGAGAGAGAGAGAGTACACACACACACACACACACACACATATATATATATATATATATATATATATATATATATATATATATATATATATATATGTATAGTCAAACCTGTCTTAAGCGGCCACACAAGGGAGTAGATAAACGTGGCCGATTAAGACAGGTGGCCGCTGAGTACAAGTTGCCACATATATAGTCTTTAAAACATTTGTTGTTGTTTCTTGTTTTACCGTCTGTACTGCTAATTAACGGATTTGTGCTTCATAGTTGACTATAAATCAACTTTTGACATGTCTCCTTCAGAAATAATGCAAATAGAATATATTAAATTAACAGTTCTCCACAATTTTGTTTTCTTTTTCCATTTAATTATTTAATTCCGACTTCATGCGATGTATTGTTATAGTAAGTGAATCTACAAATGTCAAGCGTAGCCTGCCCAGAGGCAATTAGATGCATGTCAGATTCATACTTCCTTAATGAATACACAGTGGAGATGTCGGGAATGAATGGGTACTAGTATTCCTGAAGGTGTGAAGATCAGTTATTTGCTGCACCTTATCGCTGTTGTTAAAATATCCCTTTTATATAAGAGTAAAACTTTACTGTGGCCGCTTAATGCAGGTATTTTAGCGATTTGGGATCCGATTTAGGTGGCCGCTGGCCGCATTAGACAGGTGACCGCTTATTACAGGTGCATTTACATTATAAATCGTTTGGGAGGAAAAAGTGGCCGCTTAAGACAGGTGACCGCTGAGTACAGGTGGCCGCTAGGACAGGTTTGACTGTATATATATATCAGAAGGTGTTTTGTTGCATTTTTCTTAGTGTTTATCTAATTGGGAAAAGTTAAAAAAAAGAAGAGATTTTATGCTGTTACATGTATATCCATAAAGTGGGAATTTAAAAAAAGGGGGATTTGAGGGGAGGGGGGTGTTGAAGGTAGTTGCCGTTCTGTTTACCCATACACACGTTTTTATACAGTGTCAACATGAACGCATTGGGTATTATACAAAATATATTTATTTTCTTTACTGTTAATGTGTTTTCCACCATATCTAAGTATATAAAATACTAGACGGACCTGTGTAGGAACGTCCTGTACACAGCCGTCATCACTGTATATATATATTCATATATCATTATCATTATTATTATTATTTAAGGAGTGTCTGTTATTTCTTTTACGTTCATCGGGGTATGAACAAAATAAATCATCCGTAAATTGTGTGAATCGGCGAAGCCGTTCTCACATAAGTTTGCGGATGATTTTTTTGTTCATACCTAAATGAACGTAAAAGTAATAACAGACAATACTTATAATTAAATTTGAAACACACTGAGTAATAATAACATTAAAAGTTATATATATATATATATATATATATATATATATATATATATATATATATATTCTGTTGAGTATTGTCCGAAATATACATATATTTTCTGTATATACAAAATATATATTTATTTATTTTCTGTTTACTACCATATCTAAGTAGAGAATACTAGACCGCCCTGTATAGGAACGTTCTGTGCATAGCTGTCCTGACTACATATATTTTTTATATATTTACACACGCCACGTTATATATTTTATTGAGTATAATCCGAAATATACATGTTTTCTTTATATACAAAATATTTTTTTATTTTTTTTTACTGTTAATGTGTTTTCCACCATATCTAAGTATACTAGACCGCCCTGTGTAGGAACATCCTGTACAGAACCGGTATGCGTTCACTGGTTTCCCTCCTACAAAATGTACCGAACAAACCCTCGTACTTAGAGTAACATTAAAATCGTTTTCTACGTGAAACGATTACCCACAAACGTTTCCGATATCCATTGGCTGGATATCGATGGAAGGATAACGAATTTCCCGGACATATGCGATTGGAACAGTTAATAATTGAACAATGGTCGTGGCCTCCCATTGCTTTTGCCCCCCAATTTGCAGATAGGTCTATTTTGGCGAGATCTCGCGAAATCTCGCGGTTTGCGTCCTCGAGTAACTCCGCAACGGGCACATGCGCAGTGGAATGAGAAAGAGGTCTATTGTTCGTATCTCCTAAGTTTAAGGGTCATAACTCTGTCAAAAATAGGTAAATCGTGATTCAATAGTACTGAATGCGTCGTTCAATAAAACATTCCTTCCGCCCATGATAATAGTAGGTATGTTTCCTATAGGCAGTCGAGTCCCAACATATCCGAGTTCATGAAGCAGCAGGGGTACCGCGCAGACGACTACTTCAAAGTGGAGGAGTACTACGTCAAGAAAGCCCTTGACATCATATCCGGTTTGAACAAACGCTACATCATCTGGCAGGATCCTGTGGAGCATAACGTCACGGTAAGTAATATGAGAGAGAGAGAGAGAGAGAGAGAGAGAGAGAGAGAGAGAGAGAGAGAGAGAGAGAGAGAGAGAGAGAGAGAGCGAGCGAGCTTCATTTATTTTACATTTGCCATGTTGTTCTTGTTTAATACAGTAGAGATGTCAGCACGTCTGACCCACAGTTTGATGAACACTGTGAATGAAAAATATGTGAAGCAATGACCCTGTTCATTTTTGTACACATCAGTCACGATCCATTAAGTAGCTACCAAAGGCATCGTCAGTAGGGGACAGGGGACATTGCCAACCCAAACTCCGAAGATTATGCATTGCCATCGACCGTCATCCGAAAGACGAATTAATATACCATTTCCCCCCAACCCGTTGAAGGCTTCTTTCGACGTCTTTGAAAGAAAACTTGAGGAAGTCTAATGATATTTTGCTTTCTCTTTAAATGGCATCTGGTATGAACCCACCAGTAAGAAATGGTTGGATACAGCGGTGATCAAAATACAGGGTTTTTTAACTTGTTAAAAACTTAGTTACATTAACCCTGGGTTAGTCTAATATGTTCCTCTTAATTATGTTTGCACAACATTATGCTTTAAATTATTATTTGAGTTGATTTAGTCCTTCAGTTTGTGAAAATTTCTCTTAACGGTTAACCATTGGTTAAGCTAATTTGTAACCAACGTTTAAACAACCGACCCTAGGTATCCGATGTTTAAAAAACAAATTGGCTTTGAGAGTAACGTTTGTCACCGTGAAAATCTGCTTAACACGTCTGGGTATATACAATGTGTATTTCAGGTAAGCTATCATTCATCTACTTAACACGCGTGTGGGTGTACACAATGTGTATTTCAGATAAGCTATCATGCATCTACTTAACACGCGTGTGGGTGTACACAATGTGTATTTCAGATAAGCTATCATGCATACTAACACGCTTACACAATGTGTATTTCAGATAAGCTATCATGCATCTACTTAACACGCGTGTGGGTGTACACAATGCGTATTTCAGATAAACTATCATGCATCTACTTAACACGCGTGTAGGTGTATACAATATGTATTTCAGGTAACCTATCATGCATCTACTTAACACGCGTGTGGGTGTACACAATGTGTATTTCAGATAATCTATCATGCATCTACTTAACACGCGTGTAGGTGTACACAATGTGAATTTCAGGTAAGCAAAGAGTCCATCATACAAGTTTGGAAAAACAAGCCTCAGTGGCCGGAGAACTTCCACGACTGGCGGGTGTACATGCAGAAAGTGGCGTCCTCGGGCTACAAGATCGTCTTTTCGTCCTGCTGGTATCTGAATAACATCAGAAAGGAGTCGTCATGGCAACCCTATTACTTATGCGATCCAGAGGACTTTGATGGTTCGTCTTAAAGTTTTGTTGTGCTTTGTCGTGCTATAAAGATAAATAACACCCTCTCTAACCACCTACTGTCTTTAAAAGGCGTAATTAATTATTTTTAAAATGTATCATACCAGCCTTGATGGCTTACTTGTGAAGAAATCAGCATTAAAACCGAGAAGCTGGGCCAAAGGCCACCCCAGTTCCGACTCCTTGAAACCAGAATACGTTTTCATGACTCAATGCGGCGAGGTGTAAGGTTACTACACCAACTTCTCTCACTTTAAAAATCTCTCTCCTGACTTTCATTATATCTCAATTTATTTCCGTGCTAATACCCAGTTAAGATTCAAACACGCTGAACACACACACACACACACACACACACACACACACACACACACACACAAACACACCTCAGCTATCTGGACTGTATGTCCAGGACAGTAGGTTAGTTGTTAGTGGTTAGTGGTTAATGAGAGAGAAGTCGGTGTAGAGGCCTTAAACTTAAAGGGACATTCCCGAGTTTGCTCCATTGTAAGATGTTTCCGACAAATAAAATATTTCTACGATTAAATTTACATATTAAATATATTTTCTTGTTTAGAATATCAGTATCTGTATATTCAATGTGTTTCTGGTCGACTTAATATTTGTAAGAAGCTCAAACTGGATTTTGTCTTCAAATAATTTCGTACGTACGAAAAAATCGTTTATAGCAAATAAAATGAAATTGAACCTTTTACAAATATTAGAACGATTAGACACACCTTCAATATACAGCCACTAATATTATATGCAGAAAAATATATTTGATATGTAATTACAGTCGTGAAAAAGTCTCTGTTAGTCGATAACATCTTAAAACTTGCAGAAAACTCAGGAATGTCCCTTTAACTTCCACATTAAGCCATTAATGATCGCTCTGGGTGGCAGCCGGTTACGGAATGCAAACCCAGTACCTACAAGCAATAAAGTATATGGCTTAATGCTGTCACTCCTGATAGACACGCCAGATACCAATATTAATTGGTTTTCAGGACTGTACCTAATTTAAAATAAAGAATTTTGAAAAAAAGACAAAAACGAGAAAACATGACACTATAATAATCATATAACCATAAGTAAAATGTGTTGAGTGCGTCGTTAAATAAAACAAATCCTTCCTTCCTTCCTCGAGTAGACAACAAGAGCGCTTCTAGCTAAAATAATATTTCCCAGTATCTTTCGGGGATAGGAGGAAACAATTGCTGGATCACTTATTAACATTTGTTGTTGAATATTTCCTTTGACAGGCACTCAACAAGAAAAAAAAAACATTGTTGGAGGTGAAGCCTGTTTATGGGCGGAACACGTGGATGAGACAAACATGATTCCAAGAACATGGTAATTCATTATGTATACTCTCGAGACGGGGTTCAACCCGGTTGGTGTTCAACGCTTTGACGTCTCTCCAGTTTAGGGAAATATCGAACCGAAACAGCCACCTTATCGTCCAAACTCGTGTACTTTTAAATTGGGGGCGAGACGTAGCCCAGTGGTAAAGCGCTCGCTCGATGCACGGTCGGTTTGGGATCGATCCCTGTCAGTGGGCTTATTGGGTTATTTCTCTATCCAGCCAGTGCACCACGACCGGTACATCAAAGGCTGTGGTATGTGCTATCCTGTCTATGGGATGGTGCATATAAAAGATCCCTTGCTGCTAATCGAAAAGAGTAGCCCATGAAGTGGCGACAGCGGGTTTCCTCTCCATATATCTGTGTGGTCCATAACCATATGTCCGACGCCATATAACCGTAAATAAAATGTGTTGAGTGCGTCGTTAAATAAAATACTTCCTTCCTTGTACTAAAGTCGTAATTAATAAGCAGACTGTTATATCGAAACAATCCACTACGACGCGTGTATCAGGAGATAACCTGAACTCTTCCACCACACACAAACAGACCGAGCAACAATCCACTTCGGCGCGTGTATCAGGAGATAACCTGAACTCTCCCACCACACACAAACACACCGAGCAACAATCCACTTCGGCGCGTGTATCAGGAGATAACCTGAACTCTCCCACCACACACAAACACACCGAGCAACAATCCACTTCGGCGCGTGTATCAGGAGATAACCTGAACTCTCCCACCACACACAAACACACCGAACAACAATCCAGTTCGGCGCGTGTATCAGGAGATAACCTTAACTCTCCCACCACACACAAACACACCGAGCAACAATCCACTTCGGCGCGTGTATCAGGAGATAACCTGAACTCTCCCACCACACACAAACACACCGAACAACAATCCACTTCGGCGCGTGTATCAGGAGATAACCTGAACTCTCCCACCACACACAAACACACCGAGCAACAATACACCTGGCGCGTGTATCAGGAGATAACCTGAACTCTCCCACCACACACAAACACACCGAGCAACAATCCACTTCGGCGCGTGTATCAGGAGATAACCTGAACTCTCCCACCACACACAAACACACCGAGCAACAATCCACTTCGGCGCGTGTATCAGGAGATAACCTGAACTCTCCCACCACACACAAACACACCGAACAACAATACACTTCGGCGCGTGTATCAGGAGATAACCAGAACTCTCTCACCACACACAAACACACCGAACAACAATACACTTCGGCGCGTGTATCAGGAGATAACCAGAACTCTCTCACCACACACAAACACACCGAGCAACAATACACTTCGGCGCGTGTATCAGGAGATAACCAGAACTCTCTCACCACACACACACACACCGAACAACAATACACTTCGGCGCGTGTATCAGGAGATAACCTGAACTCTCCCACCACACACAAATACACCGAGCAACAATCCACCCTCAACTCAAATATCTTTTTAACATTTTAAATTATTTATATTGTTATGAAAAACAAATGATTATTCTTTGACAGTCCTGGTGGTCAATAAAATACTTTGAATACTTACCAAACCGGCGCAGTGGTATTTTGTTACTTTAAGGGTTTGAGCTTGTGCATCTGGGTGGCGTCGTGGTTAGGCCATCGGTCTACAGGCTGGTAGGTAATGGGTTCGGATCCCAGTCGAGGCATGGGATTATTAATCCAGATACCGACTCCAAACTCTGAGTGAGTGCTCCGCAAGGCTCAATGGGTAGATGTAAACCACTTGCACCGACCAGTGATCCATAACTGGTTCAACAAAGGCCATGGTTTGTGCTATCCTGCCTGTGGGAAGCGCAAATAAAAGATCCCTTGCTGCTAATCGGAAAGAGTAGCCCATGTAGTGGCGACAGCGGGTTTTTCATCTCCAAATCTGTGTGGTCCTTAACCATATGTCTAACGCCATATAACCGTAAATAAAATGTGTTGAGTGCGTCGTTAAATAAAACATTTCTTTCTTTTTGTGCATCTGAAAAGAGATCGCACAGATCCAGTTATTTATAAACAAAACGTCATGGTAATTCAAGAGCGGTACCGTGATTGCATTCTTGTTTACACGGATGGATCACAGGATGGGACTTCTGTGGCTTGAGCTACAGTTTTTGCATCAGACGCAATCATTTCTATCAGATTGCCTGACTCAGCATCTTTTTTTTTCTGTGGGAACCTGGGCAATCATTAAAGCAAACATGCAAATATATTATTTTTACAGACTCGCCTTCATGTCTTCAAACTTTACAAAATACGAAGCTGGAATATCCCTTAATTAAAATGTTGATACGAAAGTGTGTATTTTTATCCATTTCTAATAAAGATATCGTAGTTTGTTGGGTGACCAACCATACTGGCATCAGACGTAATGAAAGGGCAGACACAGCTGCCAAGTTTTCCTCATTCTAGGGTTTGTGTGCCTTACTCTGACCATACACATGACATTAACCAATGTATGTTCCTATAGACAGTGAAGGAAGGATGGAATAGTATTGTGCCGTGCTCACATCGGTCATACATACTTGACACATGTATTTTAAAGAAGGATCCTACACCTCAGTGTGAGCACGATCAGTGTACGCCGTCGGTTCACCACATTGTGGTGGAGTGTAATTATCTTGGACCAACGAGGAAAGATATATTTGGTGGACGAAATGTGATAGAATCGTATCGATTCCACCCTGAACGTATCTTGAAGTTTTTACGAGATGTTGATTTTAACTCGAATGTTTTATATATGTACCAGTGATAACTTTTTTTGCACAGCTCTTTACACTGTTTTGAACTTAATTTTAGAATTTTTATATTGATGTTGATCAATTAATTTATATATTTACCATTGTTTTGACACCATATAGCCGATATAGTTGTGCTGAGGTACCATTAAATTTCTTAATTGAGTCACTCCATTTTAAAACCGCTCCTGAAGTGTTAAATTCTTTGTCCAGGCCCCGGGCGTCGGCAGTGGCTGAACGACTCTGGAGCCCCAAGACTGAAAACAACACAGACAGTGCACAGTTCCGACTCCACGAACAGAGGTGCAGGATGAAGAGGTACTGCTTACATATATATCTTTTACAATGCCACTTTCTTCTTCTTCTTCTGCTTTATCCTGTTCTTCTTCTACGCCTTCTGCTTCTTCTTTTTATACATTCTTCTTGTGCCTGTGCTTTTTCATCATCATCATCACTACCACCATCATCATCATCATCATCATCACCACCACCACCACCACCACCACCACCACCACCACCACCACCACCACCATCATCATCACCACCATAATCATTATCATCATCATTATTATCAGCATCAAAATAATAATAATAATAATAATAATAATAATAATAATAATCATCATCTTAGTCTTCTTGTAGTAATGAATATAAACATTTCGTTGCTGGTTTTCCGGTTGGAGTGGCCTATGTGGCGTTGGTGGATTTTCTCACTCGTTAGACAGAAAATGGCCATAGCTTAAAATTTGCTGAGATTCGCATAAACCGATATTGCATTCTTCTTCCTTCCTCTGCAAGTACTGTAACCTCACCGTGGTGCAGGGGTGAAACATTCTTCTTTCTCTTCTTTCAATGCCTCCCGTCCTCTTCCCACCATACCTCCCCCCCTCCATCTCTCTCTCCCTCCCCTCCCTCTCTCTCTCTCTCTCTCTCTCTCTCTCTCTCTCTCTCTCTCTCTCTCTCTCTCCCTCCCTCCCTCCCTCTCTCCCTCCCTCCCTCCCTCTCTCCCTCTCTCCCTCTCTCTCTCTCTCTCTCATATGAGGTATAGTAAGAACCCAGTAGTCATATCAGTAGTTTTATGATTTCTTGTTTTCTTGTACCCACAGACGAGGGATTTCCTCCGAGCCTCTGGGCCCTGGTTCCTGTGATCCCTACCACGAGTCTGTTCAGTTTAAACCACCCCACACCTCGGAGAAGAAACCTCGACCAGTCTGTTCGACGGGAAACGAAGGATATGCGCCTAATGCTGCCTTTGTGGTCATCTTCAGTCTGTTAACCGTTCTTAACTGGGTTAACTAAGGACTTTGTATGAACTGTTTTAACCCTAGTCTCACCTTTATGAGAAATATGTTTATTTTTATTTATTTTTCGTGTTTTTTAGGGGGCGGATAGGTGGAACCAGTAAAGTGTTCAGAATTTAGGGCCGTAGTTTGAGGGGGTGGCACAAATACTGATTGTTGATATTAAGTATGTATCTGCCCTGAAGTGGCTGCAAAATTGTATTTCAGAGGCTTTATATTTCAAAATGTCCAGGGGTACATGCCCCGGGACCCCACAGAGTCTTGCCCCTCCCATGCTCATTCGTTCCAAGAATTCATCTGCACCCTCCCCCCAAAATCCTGGAATTACGTTTTAACTAACGTTAATAGACAAATGTTTTGAGTATCTCTATATTACACATACTTTTAGTATGACTTTAAAATAGTTGTATGTCTTCGTGATTACAAAATATTCATAGATAAATTCATATATGCATGTATCAGAATATCACATTCTATTCTATAAACATGGTGTGTATTAAGATTTGTTTTTAGTTTAACTATGACCTAAGGTTTCATTATTCATATTCTGAAACATGATAAAAGCGAAATTAAAAGGACTATCCTTAGCTTACAACCACTGTATTTTGCATCCAAATAATAAATAATTTTTAACAACATCTAGTTACATCTTGAGTACATTTTGTTGTTTATAATATCAGTTTCTGTGTATCGAATATGTTTCCGGTCGTCCTATTTAAATGTTTGTAGTAGCTTCATTTTTATTTTATCTCTCATTTCTAAAAAACATATTCAAAAAAAAATAAAAAATATATATATATTTTTAACATACGAAACTATTTGGAGGTAAAATAGTTTGGGCTACTACAAACAATAATAACAATAAGAAACACATTATATAAGAGAGACACTGACATTTGAATGGGGGCGAGATGTAGCCCAGTGCTAAAGCGTTTGCTTGATGCTTGGTCGGTTTGGGATCGATCCCCGTTAGGGGGCCCATTGGGCTATTTCTCGCTCCAGCCAGTGCACCACAATTGGTGCATCAAATGGCGTGGTATGTTGGTATGTGCTATCCTGTCTATTGGATGGTGCATACAAAAGATCCCTTGCTGCTAATCGAAAAAAGAGTAGTCCATGAAGTGGCGACAGCGGGTTTCCTCGCTCAATATCTGTGTGGTCCTTAACCATACGTCCGACGCCATATAACCGTAAATAAAATCTAATTTTAGCAGTGACAAATAATATATATATTGGTCAAAAACCTGTTTTAATGGCAGCAAACTCGAAATAGTAGCGTAAACACCTGGATGCCTTATTGTATGGTGAAATAGCCTCCCACATAGTCCCTTGCCCATCTATACTGTCAAAGAAAATTATAATGTATCGCCTTGCTGGTGTCCTAATAAGATTCAAGATCCCCCCCCCCCCCCCCCCCCCCCCCCCATAAGATGGGATAGTAAGATCATAGGCGTATGGGCTTCCATTTTTTATAGCGGGGAAGGGGGTTGGTGAATTGGAAATGGACAGAATTTTGGAATAGCAATTAGCCAAAAATAAAAATGAATTGACTTGCTCGACCTAATTTTTATATAATTTGGAGCATTTTAGAAGGACAGTCCAAAGCTAAATGAAAGAAAGAAAGAAGAGAGGATCGGACTGTTTAATAATATAGAAAAGTAATTTTGAAATAAAATTTTGAACGAAGGTCTAGAAGTTTAAAGTCCGATCTATATGTCCACGTGAGTGGCCTCGTTAAGGTCGTTATGGTGCACAGCTTGTAGGGATGAGGTGGGTTGTATCCCGTCAAGAAAACCCCTAGATTGACGGTCATTAGATGTCGAAAGTGTAGTGCTGTACAGAAATACAGTTCTTGAGAAGCCGGATGCGATCCGTCTGAACAAGAGAATATCAGACTAGGGTGCAGTCCAGTCGTTATAGCTGGTATAGTGGTGCGGATGGGCCCGGCTCCGAATGATACGAGATGGTACCAATATGAAACAAAGTAAAGTCGAGAAAACAGTAGTAGGGGTCAACCCCACTTTCTATTTCTTCTTGGAGTGGGGTGGTCAATTTTCCAGTGCTGCAGTGCTGCTAGGACAGGCTGGGACAGGTAAAGACTAAACGCGAACAGAATGGCCGGCATACGAGCCACGGAAACACTTGTCAACAAAAGTCAGCCGAAAAAATGATGTGGAGGCAAGGAATCTCGCTAAAAAAAAATAATCCAACCTTGTGGTGCAGCCTGTCGAAACGTGAAGCGTTCTAGCTTTCAATCAGTTCCAGTAGAAAACTCAGTTTCGTTGACAAAAACAACACCAATGGAGGATTCCCAAGTCGAGCAAGCGAAAGCACGTGCAGTGTGCACAGGTGAAACAAACACATCTTACCGTGGCGAGCTCAGACTGGGAATGTCGTCTACACTGTTATAGCGCTATAACCAAGGGCATTAAATCGGGAAGGCTAGTTGTTTATTTGATATCTAGAGTTGTGTCCCTTGTAAATAATAACCATCACATTGACATGACTTCGGCCTCGGAGGTGTTATGGTTAAGCCATCTGACATAAGGCTGGTAGGTACAGGGTTCGCAACCCAGTACCTGCTCCCTTCCAGAGCGAGTTGTAACCACGCAATGGGTAGGTGTACAGCCACTACACCCTCTTCTCTCTCACTAACCACTAACAACTAACCCACTGTCCTGAACAGACAGCCCAGATAGCTAAGGTAGGTGCCCAGGACAGCGTGCTTCAACCTTAATTGGACATAAGCACGAAAGTAAGTTGAAATGAAATGAAATTACATGATTTTTTGTTTGTTTAACCAGTGCGTTTTAAAACTACCCGTAAAACATCTTTAATCATTAAAACCTTGAAACAACTCAACCACTCATTCATTCTAATTATGTTTAGTTCAAACTTTTTCTGCGCAACTCGCCGTAGAATGTGATGTTCTGCTAATGGAAAAACGTAGCGTGTCTGAGACAAACCAAGTTAGCCTGAGCAGAATTAACAGATGTTTGACATCCACTGGCCGATGATTAATACATCAAGGTGTTCCGGTGTTGTCATTAAACAAAACAAACTAACTTGGACGGGTGTTGTTGTTGTTATTGTTGTGTTTTTATTTTTGTTTGTTGTTTTTGTTTGTTTGTTGTTGTTTATTTTGTTTTATTGGGTGTTGTTTGTTTGGGGGGGGGGGGGTTGGGGGGATTATTTCTCTTCTTTTTTTTTTGGGGGGGGGGGCACTTTTTGTTTTTGTTTTTAGTGTCTTGGGTTTTTTATGGAGGTTTTTTGTTTGTTTGTTTGTTTTGTTTGTTTGTTTGTTGTTGTTTTTTGGTTTTTGGTTTGGTTTTTTAATGGGTAACGCTTCTAGCTCAAATAATATTTCATCTCAGGTTTAAAATTATAGAAAAATTATTTAAAATGTTCCAGGTCTCAGTTCACATAAAATATCTACAGTTTAAAAATCATAAAAAGGAATTTCACTAACACCAGTTTGCGAATTTTCTACTGAAAACTCCCAAAACAAACAAACAACAACCTTCTACACGAAAGGCTTTGTGCTAAATTTTAAGAAAGATTAAACCATATGAAAAAGGGGGCGAGACGTAGCCCAGTGGTAAAGCGCTCGCTTGATGCGCGGTCGGTCTGGGATAGTGCCCCGTCGGTGAGCCCATTGGGCTATTTCTCGCTCCAGCCAGTGCACCACGACTGGTATATTAAAGGCCGTGGTATGTGCCATCCTGTCTGTGGGATGGTACATATAAAAGATCCCTTACTGCTAATCGAAAAAGAGTAGCCCATGAAGTGGCGACAGCGGGTTTTCTCTTTCAATATCTGTATGGTCCTTAACCATATGTCCGACGCCATATGACCGTAAATAAAATGTGTTCAGTGCGTCGTTAAATAAAACATTTCATTCCTTCCTTCCATCCATATGAAAAAAGCAACAACCCAGGAACCCTAACGAAATTTGTTATTATCTTTTTAGCACATCTCGTGGACAGGACGTAACATACCTCCAAGATATAACAGCGAGCTTGTTGGAACCATGGGGTAAAATGGGTAGGGGCATGACTCATTCACTTTTTGTTCTTCATATTAAAAAGCTAGAAAATAGTTCATTTAACTGTATTGTCCTCAGCATCCATAATCATTTCTGGTCAACTGCAAAAGAAATAAATAGCGAGATTATTGTATTTCATACCATCATGAAAATGGACCTCTAATGCTAGACTCCGATTAACAACTGTCACGACAGAGTTGTAATTTCCCCCCCGCACTCGACCAACGACTGGTGCGCTTAGAGTAACAAACCAAATCGGTCATAGGAGTTGTATACGACGAGAATAGAGTTGTAAGAGCGCTCAGACTAGCAACTGGACAGTCGCAGAAGTCAAGAGATCGGCGAGTTGGTCAACTCCTTCGTGACAGTTGGTAGTGTGATACTAGCATAACGCTATACGTTTGCTGCGAATCGTTGTGTGTATTGGACTTAAAACGGAATATTAAATACCGCTGGTTAGTAACTAAATAATACACGTTTCAGACCGATGGACATTCAAAAATGTAATAACGCCAACAAAATAGTGTTGTATAATCATAGGCGTACGGGCTCCCATTTTTGTAGCTGTTATAAGGTGAAATACTTGTTCTTGTGTTAAGCAATTGCATCACTAATAATCCTGGACAGACAGGTGTTTTACTAGGGTCCCGGGACCTCGTTCCACGAAGCGATCTAAGCGCTAATATCATCTTAGGTACATAGGTAATTGTGTACTTAAGGTGAACTTAGCGCTAGGGTCGCTTAAGCCATAATTGGATACAAGGACGAAAATAAATGTTTACAAAATAATAATAAATGGTACGATACTGACTCTGGATTTAGTCATTTAATCACACAACAGGAACATTAGTTTTTCATATAAACAACAAAAGGATTGGGTGGGTACAGGTTTGTCGACTTACTAGGCCATCTCCTTTGAGTTAGACAATGTTTCGCATATCATTAGCTGAGTAAACTTTAACATACATACATCCGTAAAGATGTTATTAAAAGTTTCATTTCAACAAACACGTCGTATCCTGTTTCCAGTAATATTCATTAATCACTGATAACGGATCGTCGAAGAGTAAAGCGCTACTGAAGAGACATACTCTGGTTTTTAAACACTACGGTGTATTTTTCACTGTTAGAGATGTTTTGATATACATGTATTACATTGAAATGAAAACGTTTGTTTTGTTTAACGACACCATTAGAGCACATTGATTTATTAATCATCGGCTATTGGATGTCAAACATATGGTCATTTGACACAGTCATAGAGAGGAAACCCGCTGCATTGTTTTCATTAGTAGCCAGGGATATTTTATATGCACCATCCCGCAGACAGGATAGCACATACCACGGCCTTGGTATACCAGTCGTGGTGCACTGGCTGGTACGAGAAATAGCCCAATGGGCCCACCGACGGGGATCGATCCCAAACCGACCGCGCACCAAGCGTGCGCTTTACCACTGGGCTGCGTCCCGCCCCTACATTGAAATGAGATATTACTTTGATTTTATTGTTTAGATGATCAAGTTCCGTACATACAAAGTATTTTTGGTTATCCTGACGTTAGTAATACCATGAATGGCATTTATAAAATAATTTTAGAAAAGCACGAACAATTAACATATAATGGTTGTGAAGGCGAGTCTAGTCTATTTTAATGGTATATTCCCCGTTTTAACGTCACAGACTCTCGTTTCACTCCACTGTAACTTTATTATATGTTACAGGTTTGTAAATTAGCCAAATTTCACAAATTAATCGTTAGGTGTGTGCCAAGCATAACAGTACTGGAACATATGACATCCTAGTCCACCTTGCTAATTACTCATCCCACAGACAGGATAGTACATACTACGGCCTTTGTTACACCAGTTGTGGAGCACTGGCTGGAACGAGTACTCTGCAAATTATTACTTTACGAGTATCGTCTTGTTAGCTAGATACACGTCCAATAGCCGATGATTAATATATCAATGTGCTCTAGTGGTGTCGTTAAACAAAACAAACTTCTTCAGATACGCGTAATAATAGACGAACGTGAAATTGATTTATTGCGTTGTTTACACCCATTGAAATAAGTGCCTGGGGCATGAATTATTATTTGACAACTGTTAAAAATAGGTGATGGAAAAATGACTAATTTGTTATCATGATGAAGTATTTTTACAGGATAACAAAATAGAAATATATTAAAGTGACCGAAACTCTCCCATGACGCCCCTTGGAATACTAAGGAATAGTCGTGAATATATTAAGAAATGAGTTTGAATGTTGCTAAAATTATTGAATATCACGAATTGTAATTGCGAATGTGGCGATAAAAATTCGTCACTAATCCCGAGTTCCGTCGGTCTTTCTGTGTGTGTACGCGGGCATGTGTAATTATGCAAAGCTTCCCATTACAACAATTCAATATTTGTTAAACTTGTTATCGCTATTTTAAGCAATAATTTACATAATTAGTCATACTATTATTGAACTAATTACACCTATTAATCAAAGGAATTGTTTTGTTGGTACGTGAATTGTCTGTACGTATTTATGTAAACAGTACGTATCGCGGTGCCGTATTCATTTAAGGATTGTCTGCTATGTATTTTACGTTCATCGAGGTATTCATGAACAAACAAACAAATCATCCGGAAACTGTGTAAATCGGCCAAGCCGTTCTCACATAAGTTTGCGGATGATTTATTTTGTTCATACCCAGATGAACGTAAAAGAAATAAAAGACAATACTTATAATTAAATTTGAAACATACTTACCAATAACAACATTCAAAGTTCATATTTTATTTTGAATAATTTTTTGCTACGGTTGGACCAATGGGATGACGTTATATTGTAGGCTAATGAATGTAACGGAAATTTAATTATATAATTATAATTTATGACTGTATTGTGCGCTATGTATTTTTAAAGATATATTGCTGTGAATTTATATTTTAAATTTCTTAATTTTAATATCAACATCAGTAGCGGATCCGGGAGGGGGGGGGGGGGGCGGTCCAGGGGTCCGGACCCCACTCCCTTTGAAAACCAACCATAAACTTTAAGGGGAAACGTGATTATATTAACTGTTCTGTGTAAAAGGAGAGATCAGTCATCACATTTGGACACACCCACCCCTCTTTCAGAAATCCTGCATCCGCGCCTGAACGAACATACACTACATCACCAACCCACCTCAATACACACACGCACACACTCACGCATCCTGTAACATATATCCTGTAACATAAAACACCGCCGCCCATAAATCTCTTCTTTAATGCTGATACGACAAACTAATTGAAGAAAATGAACTGAAATTATTAGTATGTCAGTGCGAAAATGTCCGAATTTAACAATAGAATCGAAGCAGATAAGACTCATTTTAAAAATGATGTCACGGTCACCGTTATTTGATGGACGTGTTCGCTTGCATTGTTCGCCAGTGCAGTACCACACAGACAGTGTGCGTGGGAAGCAACCAACTGGTTGAACCTGACTTCAGACTGTGATGAAAACAGTGTGCGGTTTCTTCTGACCTATAAATTATTTGGGACAGTACACAAACAAAAAGGCCCCATACTGTTTTTAATTATAAAGAGTAACTGAAGTTCCTGTTCTAGGTGCATAGAATTCTCACTTTTGTTCACAACGAACATGTTATCAGGCACGTGTACAGGAAATTGTGAAGTGTGTGCGTGTGTGTGTGTGGGGGGGGGGGGGGAGCTAGACTGGCGGACGAAGGTTTTTATTTATTTATTTTATTTTTAAATTGGGGTGTGTCGGAGTCGGGGCATGCTCTCCCCCTAAAAATACATTTTAAAAAAAGCTTCGAGCTGGGAAGAGAGGTCGATCCCCATCACCACCCCCTTCTGCACACACGCCTACACGTGTACATTTATTGTACCAAGTAATCATTGATGTATAGTGTTTCAGTGGATGCTATTAAATATGTGTCCGCCCGTCTCTCCGTCCTAATGATACTGGAAACGAAAGTGTCCGTTATGCAAAATTTAGCATTTTGTTTTTATAACACCCACTCCAATGTAATTTTTGTAACGCTAAGATCACCTCCCACGTCCCCTCCCCCTCAAAAATGGTGTAACGCTCATTAGTACCGCACCCAAAGAATCTCTGTGATGTAAAGTTTGATTATTTTTTTAATGGATTTTCAATGTGTATTTGTGTATTTATTTGGTTTCGTAAGAAATTAAAAACAAAGACGACGACAAAAACGACAACAAAACAAACAAAAAATATAAGTCGAATTTACAAATCGTTTTCCACCTATAACCACAAACTTAATTCGGCATTTTATTGTTAAAGGATAAATTAACAATGACTGGATGAGAAAAATGAGACAACTGTTTTCAAAACGTTACGTGACCAACTTCACATCATCGCCAACAACAGTCTTTCTCCCTCCCTCTCTCCCTCCCCCTCTCTCTCTCTCTCCTCTCTCTCTCTCAGCCTCTCTCTCTCTCTCTCTCTGCCTCTCTCTGCCTCTCCCCCTCTGCCTCTCTCTGCCTCTCCCCCTCTGCCTCTCTCTGCCTCTCCCCCTCTCTCTCTCTTTCTCTGACTTTCTCCTACTATCTCTACTCTGTCCCCTCCCTCTCGCTGCTTGTATTTCCCTCCCTCTCCTCTTCTCTCTATCTTCCTCCCTCATTCACTCTCCCTCTTCCTCTCACTACCTCTCCACCTCCCCTCCCTCTCTTCTCCCTCTCATTTCTTTCCATCGTCTCCCTCT